>NC_136178.1:1180663-1247943 GCF_965212315.1 Lampetra planeri | reverse complement strand
AATCACTCACTCTGTCGCTCGCTCAATCAATCACTCGCTCTCTTACTCACTCACTTACTGGGCTCGCTCACTCAATCAATCACTCACTCTATTGCTCTCTCGCTCACTCAATCAATCACTCGCTCTATTGCTCTCTCGCTCACTCAATCAATCACTCGCTCTGTTGCTCACTTGCTCACTCAATCACTCACTCGCTCTCTTGCTATCTCGCTCACTCAATCAATCACTCGCTCTCTCGCTCACTCGCTCACTCAATCAATCACTCTCTCTATTGCACTATCGCTCACTCAATCAATCACTCGCTCTATTGCTCTCTCTCTCGCTCACTCAATCAATCACTCGCTCTATTGCTTGCTCAATCAATCACTCGCTCTATTGCTCTCTCGCTCACTCAATCAATCACTCGCTCTATTGCTCTCTCGCTCACTCAATCAATCACTCGCTCACTCGCTCGCTCACTCGATCACTCAATCAATAGCTCGCTCTGTTGCTCACTCATTCAATCAATCACTCGCTCTCTTGCTCATTCGCTCTTTCGCTCGCTCAATCAATCACTCAATCTTTCGCTCACTCAATCAATCACTCGCTTTATCGCTCGCTCGCTCGCTCAATCAATCACTCGCTCTCTTACTCACTCGCTCTCTCGCTCGCTTACTCACTCGCTCTCTTACTCGCTCTCTTACTCACTCGCTCAATCACTCGCTCTCTTACTCACTCGCTCTCTCGCTCGCTCACTCACTCGCTCTCTTACTCACTCGCCCAATCACTCGCTCTCTTACTCACTCACTCACTCTCTCGCTCGCTCACTCACTCAATCACTCGCTCTGTTGCTCACTCGCTCTATTGCTCGCTCACTCAATCAATCACTCGCTCTCTTACTCACTCGCTCAACCAATCAATAGCTCGCTCTGTTGCTCACTCACTCAATCAATCACTCGCTCTCTTGCTCATCCGCTCTTTCGCTCGCTCAATCAATCACTCACTCTTTCGCTCACTCAATCAATCACTCACTTTATCGCTCGCTCGCTCAATCAATCACTCGCTCTCTTACTCACTCGCTCTCTCGCTCGCTCACTCACTCGCTCTCTTACTCGCTCTCTTACTCACTCGCTCAATCACTCGCTCTCTTACTCACTCGCTCTCTCGCTCGCTCACTCACTCGCTCTCTTACTCACTCGCCCAATCACTCGCTCTCTTACTCACTCACTCTCTCGCTCGCTCACTCACACAATCACTCGCTGTTGCTCACTCGCTCTATTGCTCGCTCACTCAATCAATCACTCGCTCTCTTACTCACTCGCTCTCTCACTCAATCAATCACTCGCTCTGTTGCTTACTCGCTCTCTCGCTCACTCAATCAATCAATCACTCGCTCTCTCACTCACTCAATCAATCACTCGCTCTGTTGCTCACTCGCTTACTCAATCAATCACTCGCTCGCTCACTCGCTCGCTCACTCAATCAATCACTCGCTCTATTGCTCACTCGCTTACTCAATCAATCACTCGCTCACTCGCTCACTCAATCAATCACTCGCTTTATTGCTCGCTCACTCGCTCACTCAATCAATAGCTCGCTTTGTTGCTCTCTCGCTCGCTCACTCAATCACTTGCGCTCTCGCTTGCTCACTCACTTAATCACTCACTCAATCAATCACTCGCTCTATTGCTCGCTCACTCAATCAAACACTCGCTCTGTTGCTCACTCACTCAATCAATCACTCGCTCTCTTGCTCATTCGCTCTTTCGCTCACTCAATCAATCACTCTCTCTCTCGCTCACTCAATCAATCACTCGCTTTATCGCTCGCTCACTCGCTCAATCACTCGCTCTCTTACTCACTCGCTCTCTCGCTCGCTCACTCACTCGCTCTCTTACTCACTCGCCCAATCACTCGCTCTCTTACTCACTCACTTTCTCGCTCACTCACTCACTCAATCACTCGCTCTGTTGCTCACTCGCTCTCTCGCTCACTCAATCAATCAATCACTCGCTCTGTTGCTCACTCGCTCGCTCTCTCACTCAATCAATCACTCGCTCTGTTGCTCACTCGCTCGCTCAATCAATCTCTCTCTCTCACTCACTCAATCAATCAATCACTCGCTCTCTTACTCACTCGCTCTCTCACTCAATCAATCACTCGCTCTGTTGCTCACTCGCTCTCTCGCTCACTCAATCAATCACTCGCTCTCTCACTCACTAAATAAATCACTCGCTCTGTTGCTCACTCGCTCTCTTGCTCACTCACTCAATCAATCACTCGCTCTCTCGCTCAATCAATCAATCACTCGCTCTCTCACTCGCTCTCTCGCTCATTCAATCAATCACTCGCTCACTCACTCAATCACTCGCTCTGTTACTCGCTGTCCGTGAAGTCACTCACTCTCGCTGGCTTGAAATCCTCACTTTCTCCCTTCCCCCTCTCCCCCCTCCCCTATCTCCACTCCCTCCCCTCCCTCCACTCCCTCCCTCCTCCCTCCGCTCCATCACCTCCCTCTACTCCCTCCCCTCCCTCCACTCCCTCCCCTCCCTCCCCTCCCTCCACTCCCTCCCCTCCCTCCACTCCCTCCCCTCCCTCCACTCCCTCCCCCTCCCTCCCTCCACTACCTCCCCTCCCTCCACTCCCTCTCCTCCCTCCTCCCCTCTTCCCCCCTCCTCCGCCTCCCCCCACCACCATTCACGTCGACCCACAGCTCGAGGCCTATGATCTGGACGAGGGCCTCAACGGCACGGTGCGTCTCCACGTGGAGGCCTGGAGCGACCCCGGCCTCCCTCTTCACCCTCGAGGAGGTCGCGACCGTCGGTCCCGGCGTCCCATGACCCCGACGAGGCCACCGGCCGAGGCCGGGAACGCAACCGGCGGCGAGGGCCAGGCCGGTGGTGAGGGCCCGGCCGGCGGTGCTGGCGCTGGCCCGGCGGGTCACGCCGGCCCACCGGGGCCTGCACCGCGTGGTGGTGGTGGCCCGCGACCTCGCGCCGACCCCGCTGGCGACCGCGTTGGCTGTCTACGTCCTGGTCAACGCCACGCGCGGCACGGAGCAAGAGGTGCAGCGGCTGCTGGCGCAGGTGGGGTGGTGGTGGGGGGGGTGGGGGGGGTGGGTGGTCGGGGTGGTGGTGGTTGTGGTGATGGTGGTGGTGATGGTGGTGGTTGTGGTGGTGATGGTGGTGGTTGTGATGGTGGTGGTGGCGGCCCAGGTGGTGGTGGTGATGTTAATGGTGGTGGTGGTGATGTTAATGGTGGTGGTGTTAGTGGGGGTGTTAGTAGGTGTGGTGGTAGTGTTAGTGGGGGTGGTGGTGGTGGTGATGGTGGGGGCGGGGTGGCGGTGGTGATGTTAATGGTGGTGGTGTTAGTGGTGGTGTTAGTAGGGGTGGTGGGGGGGGGGGTCGGGCTGGTGGTGGTGATGGTGGTGATGGTGGTGGTGGCGGCCCGGGCGGTGGTGGTGATGTTAATGGTGGTGTTAGTGGTGGTGTTAGTAGGGGTGGTGGTGTTAGTCGGAGTGGTGGTGGTGTTAGTGGGGGTGCTGGGGGTGATGATGATAATAGTGGGGGTAGTGGTGGTGTTAGTGGTGGTGGTGATGTTAATGGTGGTGTTAGTGGTGGTGTTAGTAGGTGTGGTGGTAGTGTTAGTGGGGGTAGTGGTGGTGGTTGTGGTGATGGTGCGGGGGTGGTGGTGGTGGCGGTGGTGGTGGTAGCGGCCCGGGATGGTGGTGGTCGGGGTGGCGGTGGTGATGGTGGTGGTGGTTGTGGTGGTGGTGATGGTGGTGGTGGTGATGGTGGTGGTGGTGATGGTGGTGATGGTTGTGGTGATGGTGGTGGTGATGGTGGTGGTGATGGTGGTGGTGATGGTGGTGGTGATGGTGGTGATGTTAATGGTGGTGGTGTTAGTGGTGGTGTTAGTAGGGGTGGTGGGGGGGGGTGGTCGGGGTGGTGGTGGCGGTGATGGTGGTGGTGGCGGCCCGGGTGGTGGTGATGTTAATAGTGGTGATGTTAGTAGGGGTGGTGGTGGTGGTGGTGATGGTGGTGGGGGGGTCGGGGTGGTAGTGGTGATGTTAATGGTGGTGATGTTAGTAGGGGTGGTGGTGGTGATGGTGGTGGGGGGGGTCGGGGTGGTGGTGGTGATGTTAATGGTGGTGATGTTAGTAGGGGTGGTGGTGGTGTTAGTCGGAGTGGTGGTGGTGTTAGTGGGGGTGCTGGGGGTAGTGATGATAATAGTGGGGGTAGTGGTGGTGTTAGTGGTGGTGATGATGGTGGTGGTATTAGTGGTGGTGTTGGTGGTGGTAGTCCGGCAAAAACAACCCCCTACCTCCTCGTGTTGCCGGACGGCAACGCTGTGGTGGGCGGTGCCATGGGGGGAGGGCCAATTGAGATTGCCCTTTTCCCTTAATAGCGTCTGTAACCACCACAGCGGCCAAATGGGGGCTCTGGACGGGTGCGAGGGGCTGGTAACCCCTCCACCTTCAATTAACTACCAGTAAACTACGAAAAAAAAACGTATTAAGCTCGTGCCGGAGGCCCTGGGGGGACAGGCGTCTATGACGTCTCCTCGCCAAACCCCATTTGGCGGAGCCTAGAGATTGAATCTTCACCCTCGGGGCTCCTCTGGGAACAACAAACAGTAATTGTGGGTGACCATGTTCAATGTTCGAACGCTCACTGCGGAGGAGAGGCTGCCACTCCTCTGTCGGGAGCTGGACCGGTACCGCCTGGATCTCTGCGGCATTCAGGAGGTCTGGTGGACAGGCTCTGGCTCCTGCCGCCATGAGGGGTGGACAGTCCTCTACTCGGGGCCGGAGACTGCCAAACAAGAGGGAGTGGCTGAACAAAAGAGTGGGTGGCTGATTTGGTGGCTGAGTGGGTGGCTGATTGGGTGGCTGAGTGAGTGGCTGAGTGGGACACTGAGTGAGTGGCTGGGTGAGTGGCTGATTGGCTGGCTGAATGAGTGGCTGATTGGGTGGCTGAGGGGTTGGCTGAGTGGGTGGCTGAATGGACTGCTCAGTGGGTTTCTGAGTGTCTGAATGAGTGGCTGAGTGGGGTGACTGAGTGCCCCCCTCTCCCCCAGATCCAGGCCCGCCCACAAGACGACCTCATCAGCACCTTCGGGATCTTGGAGGAGCAGCAGGAGGAGGTTGCGGAGCTGAACCGACGGACAGTCACGCTGGCCGTGGCCGGCGGCGCCGCGCTTGCGCTGCTGGCGCTGTGCGCGGGGCTGGTCGCCGCCTGCTACCCCGCCACCGCCGCCACAACCGCCACAACCGCCACAACCACCACAACCACCACAACAATCTCTCTGACCGCCAGTACTGCTGCCACAATCTCCGCGGTGGTGCTGGCGGCGGTGACGACGACGACGATGTCGTCATTCATAAACATCATCATCAGCAGCAGCATCATCAGCAGCATCATCATCAGCGGCTTTGCAGGAGTCTGCAGTGCGAGCTGAAGGATCGGTCGGAGTGGTTCGATTTCGGCGGCGGCGATTATCGACGCTCGGGCGTTTCCGTCGGAGCCGACCTAGGGGCGGACGAGGCTTCGGAGGAGGAGGAAGAGGAGTCGGAGGAGGCGAGCGGCGGGTACCTGGAGTGCGGCAACGCCCTGTGGTTCGCCCGGTGGCAGCAAGAAGAGCAGCAGCCGGGCAGCAACGGTGACTTCGAGGGGGGAGGAGGAGGAGGGGGGGGGAGGGGGGGCAGCGGGGGGGGCAGCGGGGGGGGGGGGGGCAGGAGATCGCGATGAGGACCCTGAAGCGGGAGCTCAGAGACGACGACGATGATGACGACACAAAGAGGAGGAGGAGGATGATGATGTCGCCGACAATGGCTTCCACCGCGTTGGTGGACGTGGGGGGACGAGGGGGAGGGGGTCCAGAGGGGGGGCGGTGGGGGCCATCTTGGAACTCTGCCCGGCTCCGTGATGGGAGGTGAGCGACGAGTGAGCGTGGACAAAGGTGGCCCGGGTAGCCCCTGGCGGGGCTGGTGGGGCAAGTGCCGTTAGTGGCGAGTAGCAAGCGAGTAGCGCCTCTATGAAGGCTGCTGGCACTTTGGCACACGAGGGGGTGGGTGGCCAGCGCCACCACGCCCGGCCGCCTTTGTCTCCCCAGTGGTGATGTTTTTACGCACCGCACCAGGTACTCATTTGAGGCTGAGTCGACCTAGGGGAGGCCCCAAGACCGAATCGAATAATCGTCACCGGTGGTCTTGGCCGTGAGCGTGAATCGAACTCGGGTTTCCGCTACGCTACCAACCCACACGCAAAGACAAAGACCCCCCGTATATCTTCTTGGTTCTTTCGGTAAAGTCACGTAGAAGGGAAATAATAAAAATAAAACATAATAAAATAATTCTCACGACGTTTCGGCCACAACGCAAGCAGCCGTCCTCAGGTGGAGAACAGGTCTGTCGGAGAGACAGAGTCTGAATGACACACCCCAGGCTTGGAGCGACTATTTAAGCTGGGTTGGAGGGGCGAAGAGCGCCTTGACAAAATAAGTTGCATATCAATAGGAATTTAACATATTCATGGAAATGCAGATATGCGATTAGTACTACTTGTGAAATGCGTAGGAGGTTTGGCGAGGGTTTAAAGCAATTATGCCCGTGCATTATGCAGGATTAGCAGCATCAAAGGGAGGGGATAGGGGTAGCATTAATAAAGGGAAGGAGTGTTATTAGTATGTAGCTGCAGTAAATAAACCACCACGTAAAACAACTAAAGTATAAACTACATAGTATCATCAGTATACTAAATATACTCTACAATAAGCTGAGTTACTAACAGTAAGTAATACATTACAATCATCACACTCATCACCACCACCACACTCATCACCACCATCACAATCATCACACTCATCACAATCATCACCACCACACTCATCACAAATCACCACACTCATCAAAATCATCACAATCATCACAATCACCACCATCACCAATTATCACCACAACCATCACAATCACCACAATCATCACCACCATCACAATCATTACCACCACCATCACAATCATCACAATCACCACACTCATCACCACCATCACAATCATCACCACCACCATCACAATCATCACAATCCACCACAATCATCACCACCATCACAATCATCACAATCACCACAATCATCACCACCATCACAATCATCACCACCAACCATCACACTCATCACCACCACCACCACAATCATCACAATCACCACAATCATCACCACCATCACAATCATCACCACCACCATCACACTCATCACCACCACTACAATCATCACAATCATCACACTCATCACACTCATCACAATCACCACAATCATCACAATCACCACAATCATCACAATCACCACAATCATCACAATCACCACAATCATCACAATCACCACAATCATCACACTCATCACAATCACCATAATCATCACCACACATCACACCACCACACACATCACACTCATCACAATCATCACAATCACCACAATCATCACCACCATCACAATCATCACCACCACCATCACACTCATCACCACCACCACAATAATCACAATCACCACAATCATCACCACCATCACAATCATCACCACCACCATCACACTCATCACCACCACCACAATCATCACAATCATCACACTCATCACAATCATCACACTCATCACAATCACCACAATCATCACAATCACCACAATCATCACAATCACCACAATCATCACAATCACCACAATTATCACAATCACCACAATCATCACACACATCACACCATCAACCAATCACCACAATCATCACACTCATCACACTCATCACACTCATCACACTCATCACAATCACCACAATCACCACCACCATCACAATCATCACCACCACCATCACACTCATCACCACCACCACAATCATCACAATCACCACAATCATCACCACCATCACAATCATCACCACCACCATCACACTCATCACCACCACCACAATCATCACAATCATCACACTCATCACAATCATCACACTCATCACAATCACCACAATCATCACAATCATCACAATCATCACAATCACCACCACCACCACCACAATCATCACAATCACCACAATCATCACAATCACCACCACCACCACACTCATCACAATAATCACAATCACCACCACCACCACAATCATCACAATCATCACAATCACCACCACCACCACAATCATCACAATCACCACCACAACCACAATCATCACAATCACCACAATCACCACAATCATCACAATCACCACCACCACACTCATCACAATCATCACCACCACCACAATCACCACAATCATCACAATCACCACAATCATCACAATCACCACCACCACAATCATCACAATCATCACAATCACCACAATCATCACAATCACCACCACCACCACACTCATCACAATCATCACAATCACCACCACCACACTCATCACAATCATCACAATCATCACAATCACCACCACCACCACACTCATCACAATCACCACCACCACCACGAATCATCACAATCATCACAATCACCACAATCATCACAATCACCACCACCACACTCATCACAATCATCACAATCACCACAATCACCACAATCATCACAATCACCACCACCACACTCATCACAATCATCACAATCACCACACTCATCACAATCACCACCACCACACTCATCACAATCATCACAATCACCACAATCACCACAATCACCACCACCACACTCATCACAATCATCACAATCACCACAATCACCACACTCATCACAATCACCACAATCATCACAATCACCACAATCACCACCACACTCATCACAATCACCACAATCACCACAATCACCACAACCATCACACTCATCACAATCACCACAATCACCACAATCACCACACTCATCACAATCATCACAATCACCACCACCATCACAATCACCACAATCATCACAATCACCACAATCATCACAATCATCACAATCACCACAATCACCACAATCATCACACTCATCACAATCACCACAACCATCACAATCATCACAATCACCACAATCACCACAATCACCACACTCATCACAATCATCACAATCACCACAATCATCACCACCACACTCATCACCACCACCACACTCATCACAATCACCACAATCACCACCACCACAATCATCACAATCATCACAATCACCACAATCATCACAATCACCACAATCACCACACTCATCACAATCACCACACTCATCACAATCACCACAATCATCACAATCATCACAATCACCACAATCACCACAATCATCACAATCACCACAATCACCACAATCATCACAATCACCACCACCACACTCATCACAATCACCACACTCATCACAATCACCACAATCATCACACTCATCACAATCACCACAATCATCACGGTGCTCTCGACGTTGAACCCGCAGGTCCGGCCGGGGTGGACTACCCGGCGTTGACCCCGACTCTGACCCCGGCACTACCCCCGGTGCTGCCCGTTGCCATGACGAAGGGCAGCGCCGTGCGGCGGCTTCCGGCGGACAACACCTTCGTGTCCACGGTGGCGGAGGGATACGGGGGCGTGTCTGCGGCTGGCTCCGCCCAGTGCGCTGAAAGTAGTCCCGGCCTGAGCCGCGGGGATCTCAGATCGAGTCTCCGTCAGAAGGGGCGACTGGTGAGGAGGGGGCGAGCGGGGGGGGGTCACGTGGGGGAGTGGGGGTCACGTAGGGGAGGCGTCACGTGACATGGTGATATGAGTCGCTTGGCCACGTGGCACTCACCAAGACAAAGATCCCCCGTGTAGCCTGTAACAGACTGTTGGGGCAAGTGCTGTTAGCCAGTAGCACCTACACAGACAAAGATCCCCCGTGTAGCCCTAACAGACTGTTGGGGCAAGTGGTGCTGTTAGTGGCGAATTGCACCTATGAAGACCGGGACTGTGGCACATGAGGGGGTGGGTGGCCATCACCACACCAGGTACTCATTTGAGGCTAAGTCGACCTAGGGGAGGCCCAGGACCGGTTCAGATAATTGCTATCACTGGTGTTGACCGCGGGAATCAAACCCGGGTCGATGGGATTGTAGTGCAGTGCTCAAACCACACACAACATAGTCCTTGACCGGGTCAATAAAGCAGAGATGTAGGTCCTGTTGGAATTCCCTACACCTCTGCTGTAGCGAAAGGACAGAAAATATGGCATCTGTGCAGGACCGCCTTGGCGTTTAACCACATTGGGGCTCCACAACCCTCTCCTCAGCGTGCCTAGCAAGGTGATGTTGAATAATCTTTGCCAGGACCTTTCCCAGGACGCTGAGGAGTGAGATGCCCCTGTAGTTGTTACAGTCTGTGCGGTCCCCCTTCTTAAAGAGGGGGACCACTAGGGCTTCCTTACAATCTTGCGGAACCTGTGCAGTGGTCCAGACTGTTGGTATCATGTAATGTAGGGTAGTCTGCATGTCAACACCACCCTCCCTCAGCATTTTACTTGGGAGATCATCTCTGCCCAGCGTTCTACTATACGACAAATGCAGACGTGATTCCTTGTAAAAGGTTTCAGTTTGGTGTTTTAACATTTTAACACAGCTGTTTTGTGGCCAGAAAAAGGGGAAAACCTATTCTCATATTTTGGTTCTGGCAAAGGAAGGTCCCATGATCTCAAGCCTATATTAAGGAAAACTACCACTGCTGTCTTACCGCAAGTGACCTGGTCATCACACATTTTAGGAGGCCGTGGGGCTGATGGGATGTGTCAAGGAAATGTAAATTATTTATTTTACACGCAGAGACGTGTACAGGGACTCCTCCACTTACAAGCATCCGACTTACAAACTTTTGCAGCCTGTTCGGACAAAGAGTCGTAAGTTCAACCGCCCCGCGCAAGACATGACGGTGGTGGAATCTACATCTGTAGAATGTGAAGAATCAGTGGCATCTACATCTGCAGAACGTGAAGAACCAGTGGCATCTACAGAACGTGAAGAACCAGTGGCATCTACATCTGCAGAACGTGAAGAACCAGTGGCATCTACATCTGCAGAACGTGAAGAACCAGTGGCATCTACATCTGCAGAACGTGAAGAACCAGTGGCATCAACATCTGTAGAACGTGAAGAACCAGTGGCATCTACATCTGTAAAACGGGAAGATCCAGTGGCATCTACATCTGCAGTACGTGAAGAACCAGTGGTATCAACATCTGTAGAGCGTGAAGAACCAGTGGCATCTACATCTGTAGAACGTGAAGAACCAGTGGCATCAACATCTGTAGAACGTGAAGAACCGGTGGCATTTACATCTGTAGAACGTGAAGAACCAGTGGCATCTACATCTGCAGAACGTGAAGATCCAGTGGCAACTACATCTACAGCACGTGAAGAACCAGTGGCATCTGCAGAACGTGACGAACCAGTGGCAGCTACATCAACTGGAGATTCTACAACAATTAAAGCCACTCCCCGTGTTTAGTGTACACACCTTACGGCGTGGTTTGTAATCGACAGGGAGTAAAGTTGGGACTTACGAACACATCGCCTTACAAATACAGACCTTTGGAGCCTAACTAGTTCGTGAGTTGAGGAGTCCTTGCATGGTTATGCTTTGTGCTGCATATACTGGGACGTGTTATACTGGTAGGAACCTCCTGGTTACACCAGCCCACAGGGGATTATTGTGTCCGTCCGTCCGTCGTGCAGGGAGGGGCTGGGTGGGGAGGGGAGGGTGGGGAGGGGCTGGGTGGGGAGGGGCTGGGTGGGGAGGCTGGGGAGGGGCTGGTTGGGGAGGGAGGGGCAGGGTGGGGAGAGTGGGGAGGGGCTGGGTGGGGAGGGTGGGGCTGGGTGGGTAGGGGAGAGTGGGGAGGGGCTGGGTGGGGCTGGGTGGGGCTGGGTGGGGGGTGGGGCTGGGTGGGGAGAGTGGTGCTGGGTGGGGGTGGGAGGGGTGGGTCTGGGTGGGGAGGAACTGGTCACCCCGTGGTGCCCTTATAAAACTCAACGTTTAACCTACTCACGCCGGCTTGTGCCCGCCCTCACAGTCGGCCATATTTGCGGAATACACCACGCCGCCGTTGACCCTGGCCATTGACCGAGCAACCCAACGTTCATACCAGCTCCCTCCGCAGGAGGAATGTGTTTGTCCGCTCGTTTAATTCGAGAGAATGGCGGCCTCTAGCGGCTGCGGGAGTCACGTGGAGGGTACTTTGGCCTACTCTTCCAACCCCGGTCAGCGTGTGATCTAAGTTAATGAGCTTCTCATTTGCATATTTTTTTGCATCCAAATTGTGTCTATTTTGCATAATCTCTGTCCGTGTCGATCGCAGACCCCGCTCCAGGTTCGATTCGCCGACGATGACCCCGACTCGGATGACCTCCCATTGGGCGAGAGCCTCGGCCAATCGGAGCGCAGCCCGAGCCGCTGTGCCACGCCCTCCATCGAGCGGGCCAATCAGAAGACGCCCCTGCCCCTGCCGCCTCGGAGCCCCGCCTCCAATCCCGCCCACTCGCACGGCCGGGCCAATCAGAGGACGCCTACATTTTCCAGTCCCGCCCCCAGCCCCGCCCCTCCATACGACCGGGCCAATCAGAGGACGCTCTCTTTTTCGAGCCCCGCCCATCCATACGACCGGGCCAATCAGAGGACGCCTACCTTCCCTAGCCCCGCCCCCAGCCCCGCCCATTCATATGACTGGGCCAATCAGAGAACGCCTACCTTTCCTAGCTCCGCCCCCAGCCCAACCCATATCTACGAACGGGCCAATCAGAGGACGCCAACTTTCCCCAGCCCCGCCCCGAGCCCTGTCCACCCGTACGACCGGACCAATCAGAGAACGCCTACCTTTCATAGCTCCGCCCCCAGCCCAACCCATATCTACGAACGGGCCAATCAGAGGACGCTCTCGTTTTCGAGCCCCGCCCATCTATACGACAGGGCCAATCAGAGGACGCCCACGTTCCCTAGCCCCGCACCTAGCCCCGCCCACCCGCAGAACCGGGCCAATCAGAGGACGCCACCTCATCGAAGTCCCGCTGCTAGCCCCGCCCACTTGTACGACCGGGCCAATCAGAGGACGCCCACGTTCCCTAGCCCCGCTCCTAGCCCCGCCCACACGCAGAACAGGGCCAATCAAAAGACACCACCACCCCGGAGCCCCGCCCACCTGAGAAGCAGAGCCAATCAGAAGACGCCCGCGTTCAATAACTCCACCCACCATACTTCACCAACGGCCAATCAGAATCCAGAACTTAACCATGCTCACCGCTACACACCGGATCGGCGGGATGAGCCAATGGCGTTCGAGCTTCTTGAAAACGGTGAGTTCTGATTGGCTAACTGCACGTAGTTGGGTGGGTAGGGTGGATTGGTGATTGGAAGGGTGGGTGAGTGGCTGGGTGAGTGGGTGGATGTGTGGTAGGGTGGGTGAGTGGTAGAGTGGATGAGTAGTGGGGTGGATGAGTAGTAGGGTGGCTGAGTGAGTGGTTGGGTGGGTGAGTGAGTGGTTGGGTGGGTGATTGGGTGGGTGAGTGAATGGTAAAGTTATTGGTAGGGTGAGTGAGTGGGTAGGTGAGTGGCTGGCTGAGTGTTTGGGCGAGTGGCTGGGTGAGTGGCTGGTTGGGTCAGTGGTAGGGTGGATGGTAGGGTGGGTGAGTGGTAAGGTGGGTGAGTGGTAGGGTGAGTGGTAGGATGGGTGAGTGGTAGGGTGGGTGAGTGGTAGGGTGGGTGAGTGGTGGGGTGAGTGACAGGGTGACTGGTAGGGTGGGTGAGTGGTAGGATGGGTGAGTGAATGGCCGGGTGAGTGGGTGGGTGAGTGGTTGGGTCGGTGAGTGGGTAGGTAAGTGGATGAGCGAGTGGCTGGGTGAGTGGGTGGATGTGTGGTAGGGTGGGTGAGTGGTGGAGTGGGTGAGTAGTGGGGTGGGTGAGTACTAGGGTGGCTAAGTGAGTGGTTGGGTGGGTGAGTGATAGGGTGAGTGAGTGATAGGGTGGGTGAGTAATTGGGTGGGTGAGTGAATGGTAGGGTTATTGGTAGGGTGAGTGAGTGGGTAGGTGAGTGGCTGGCTGAGTGTTTGGATGAGTGGCTGGGTGAGTGGCTGGTTGGGCCAGTGGTAGGGTGGATGGTAGGGTGGGTGAGTGGTAGGTTGGGTGAGTGGTAGGGTGGGTGAGTGGTAGGGTGGGTGAGTGGTAGGGTGAGTGATAGGGTGAGTGGTGGGGTGAGTGGTAGGGTGAGTGATAGGGTGAGTGGGAGGGTGAGTGACGCTTTCCGGCACAAGTCGGGACTCCCACAGGACACAAAGGGGCCCTGTGATGATGATTCTGCTGGTGATGATATTGCCGCTGATGATGATTCTGCTGGTGATGATATTGCCGCTGATGATGATTCTGCTGGTGATGATATTGCCGCTGATGATGATTCTGCTGGTGATGATATTTCCGCTGATGATGATTCTGCTGGTGAAGATTCTGATAACGATCATTCTGCCGATGACGATTCCGCTGACCTCATCTGTCCCCACAGCCTCTTCTCCCGTTCTCGCCGGCATCCCCCCAGAGTTCCTCACCTCCTCCACCTCCTCCACCTCCACCTCCTCCTCCACCTCCACCACCGCCGCCACCACCTCGTCATCATCGTCGTCGTATCTGCGACGATCTCCGCCCTCCTCCTCGCCCACCAACGATGACCGGGAGGTCTCCGAGCTCACGGACAGAGCCGCCCCCTCGCTCGCCTGGACCCCCGCTCACCCCCGCAACCCCCAGCCCCCCGCAAAGCCGCCCCCTTACCCACAACCCCCCACGGCGGCGGCTCCCACAATCCCCTGCGGCAGAGTGGGCGCGGCGGCCATCTTGGTACCGGCGGGCTACGTGGCCGAGGCAGCCGGCGGCTTCTCCAACTCCTCGCTCGTGTGAGGGGCCCCCCCATGACCCCCCCCCCTGACCCCCCCCCTGACCCCCCCGCCCACCAAACCCTAACCCGCCTACAAACTCGAACCCCCCAAAACAAACAAATACAATTATACCGGTTGCGCAACCGGTTGCATGACCGATTTGCGCTACAACCGGTTGCGCAACGGGTTGTGCGACGTGTTGCGCAACGGGTTTGGGTTCCTATGTAAGTCTGTGGGGTTCCTGTGTAAGTTTGTGAGCCTCTGTGGAGTGAGTCTCTGGGTCTCTGTGTTGATGAGGTTATGGGTGTCTCTGTGTGATGAGTCTATGGGTCTCTGTGTGATGAGTCTATGGGTCTCTGTGTGATGAGTCTATGGGTCTCTGTGTGATGAGTCTATGGGTCTCTGTGTTGATGAGTCTATGGGTCTCTTGTGTTGATGAGGCTATGGGGTTCCTATGTAAGTCTGTGGGGTTCCTGTGTAAGTTTGTGAGCCTCTGTGGCGTGAGTCTGTGGGTCGTCCCTCACGGACCAGCACGGCTTCCGATGCTTCCCACCGCCGGGGACGTCGCCCGATGGCGTTGCTGCTGCGGTGGCGGCACACATCGGGCCGGCGGCCATCCGTGTGGAACAGGAGAACCGTGGCTACATGGTGTACGTGGCCACGGTGGATGCGGCGGCGGGGGGAGGGGGGAGCTGCTCGTGCAGTGCAGCCCTCTCTCCACGCCGGCAGTGAGGGTGACCGTCTCAGGCGCGCCGCCGTACCTCACGAAGGACGGACCTGCAGCGCTACGGCGTGGTGGTGTCGCCCATCGTGCTGCTGCGCCTGAGGACGCGGATCAGAGAGATGAGGCACGTCCTGTCGGGCCAACGACAGGTGTTCCTCGTACTGAAGGGCGGGCACACCGAACTGGACGTGGCCATCAAGCGCACCGCTGGTGGCCGCGTCCACACGGTGTACCTGGCCACAGCTGTGCCGTGGTGCTACGGGTGTGGCACATAAGGAAAAACTGCTCTGCCAAGACTAAGGAGGGAGTGGTGAGGTCTGGCGGAGCAGCGACATGAGAAAAAACGCTGGTGCCGCAACTGCAGCAGCCACGGCAGCAGCGGGAGCAGCAGCAGTGGGAGCATCAACCGCAGCAGCAACACGAGCAGCAACAGCAGGAGCAGCCGCCGCAGCAGCCGCCGCAGCAGCCACCGCCGCGGCAAGAGGAACAGCAGCAGCAGCAGGAGCAAGGTGGTGCCGACTCTGTGCTGGAGTGTGGAGAGTCAGCACCTGGGAAGAAAACCGACGACGACGGGGGAGGGATCACCGTCGTCGGAGGGGCGCGGAAGAAGAGGACGATGGGCAGGATGGAGGACGATGGGCAGGATGGAGGACGATGGGCAGGATGGAGGACGATGGGCAGGATGGAGGACGATGGGCAGGATGGAGGACGATGGGCAGGATGGAGGACGATGGGCAGGATGGAGGACGATGGGCAGGATGGAGGACGATGGGCAGGATGGAGGACGATGGGCAGGATGGAGGACGATGGGCAGGATGGAGGACGATGGGCAGGATGGAGGACGATGGGCAGGATGGAGGATGGGCAGGCGCGAGAGCGGCCAGCTCATGAAGGCAGCAGCAACAACTAGCGACGTTGTCCAGCCAGCCGGCCGCCCTGTGGAGACGGGGGGAGAGGCCGTGGATGTCATGGGTGACGCGCACCTGGCGGAGACGACCGAGCCGGGAGCGCGACCGCCGGACCCGGCCTCACCCCCCCCGACGCAGGGAGAGGGAGAGCCGCCGACCGCCACTGGCGCCATCGGTGTGCCGGGCGGCGCCGCGGCTCCGGGGAGCACCGCTTCGCCGGTCCCGGGGGGGGAGTGGGCTGCCTGGGTTTGGGATCGAGCCCGGCGAGGCCCTGGCTCCAGACGGGGCGGCGGGGGGGGGGGGGGAAGAGGAGACCTACGCCGACGTGGGAAGTGACGCTGAGGCATCGGAGGTGAGCACGGTGAGCGGCGCTAGCAACGACGACCCGGAGGGACGGAGAGCGAAGAGTTGGCCACGGGATCGTGTAGGCCCGACTACCTCCTCGGCTTCCTGCAGTGGTCGTTTGGAAGGCGCAAGACCGGGGGCAGGACAGTTTCCCCAACAGGGGGGCCTTCATGAAGACGGCCCGGTTGGTAGTCCAAGACCTGCAAAAGTACAGCTACAGCCGCCAGGAGGTGTACCGTCTGAAGGCTTTGATGAGCAAGATCAAGAAACACCCTTCCCCCCCCCTTCCCTCCTTTCCCCCCCACGGCGCAAAAGGCGGCAATGTCATCACTACCACCGCCGTCAACCGCCGGGGAGGAGGGGGTGGGTGTGGAGGGGGGGTTGTGCCAGGCAAAGGGGCGTCATGGCCCGGAATGACAAATGCATCGGACGCTGGCTGTGTGGTGGCGGCGATGTGGTGGAGAAATGCGTAAGGCGGAGCTCCGAGAAGGGCACGACTGTGAAATTGAATGTGGTGCCGACGCTGCGTGTCACGGTGCGGCGCGTGGGCCGGTGCTTGTTTTCTTGTGTTGCCATAAAGGCTGGTGCATTGTGTGGCCACAAAGGCTGGTATACCGATACATTGAAAATACTCCAGCGCAATTGCCGCTGGAGGAAATAAAATGATAAAAGTCAAAACAATCTCTCTCCACTCTCTCTCCACTCTCTTCTCACTCCACTCTCTCTCTCACTCTCTCTACACTCTTCTGAAACGCTCGCTCGTCACCGTGGCGTGCGCGATGACACCACAACCACGTGACTTTTTTCTTTTGTGTTGTGTGCGGTGCTTTCAGCACCACAGCACGTGGATTTGTAACGATATGTAACGTTTGTTTTCTTTTTCGTTTGCTGGTGACTGTTTTTCATATTGGAATCGCCTCCGGTGCTTTTGCTGCTGGCGGCAATAAAAGTTGTTTAAAAGTCAAAAACGTCTACACTCTATCTTCTCACTCCACTCTCTCACTCTCTACACTATCTCTACTCCCTCTCCTCGTCCTCACACTTTCTCCACTTTCTCTCTCCACTCTCTTATTTTTTTTTACAATCAGAGGAAACAAGAAGATGCTTGGTGTAGTCGGCAATTTGCTTCGTTCATCATTTAGTTTTTTTTAATGCTTTGCTTTATGTAACCTCCCCACCCACCCCACCTTTTAAAATGAAAGATTTCACGAAATATTTCACGCTCTGCTCTCCTTACCACCTCTCTCTCTACCCCCCCCTCTCCCCCCCCCTCTCTCCCTACTCCATGTCTATGTCCCCCCGGTTTTCGATGTAATATTTTTAATGTTTTTTTTTACTACGACAAGTCCCACTCTCCCTCCTGTCTCTCTCCTCTCACTCTGTGTTACCCCTTCCCTCTCTCTACCCCCCTCTCTCTACCCACCCCTCTCTCCCTACTCCATGTCTCTCTCCTCTCTGTCTCTCTCCTCTCACTCTGTTACCCCTTCCCTCTCTCTACCCCCTGTCTCTACCCCCTCTCTCCCTACTCCATGTTCCCTCCTGTCTCTCTCCTCCCTCCTGTCTTTCTCCTCTCTCTGTCTCTCTCCTCTGACTCTGTGTTACCCGGGAGACGGTGGGATGAGAGAATGTTCGCATCGCGAGCGCGTCTCACAATGGCCTCTGCTTCCTCCTCCTCTTCCTCCTCCTCCTCGCTCGAGCGGACAATGCGTGCCGCTGTCTCGCAGCGGGCGCGCGAGAAATAAATAAATAAATACGCAGCAACATCGTCATAGGTCAACCCCTCCCCCCATCCTCCACCATCCTCCCTCCCGCTCACCCACCCACTCACTCATCCACTCACCCCCCACTCACCCACACACCCACCCACTCACCCACTTACCTACACACCCACTCACTCACCCAACCACTCACTCAACCACTCACTCACTCACTCACCCACCCACTCACCCACCCACCCACTCAACCACCCACTCACCCACTCACTCACCCACTCACTCACCCACTCACTCAACCACTCACCCACTTACCTACACACCTACTCACTCACCCAACCACGCACTCAACCACTCACTCAACCACTCACCCACTCACTCACCCACTCACCTACTCACCCACACACCCATCCACTCACCCACTTACCTACACACCCACTCACTCACCCAACCAAGCACTCAACCACTCACTCAACCACTCACCCACTCACTCATCCACTCTCCCCCCCCACTCACCCGCCCACCCACCCACTCACTCACCCATACACTCACCCAACCACGCACTCAACAACTCAACCACTCACCCACTCACCCACACACCCACCCACTCACCCACTTACCTACACACCCACTCACTCACTCACCCACCCACCCACCCACTCACCCACTCACCCACCCACTCAACTACCCAAGCATTCACCCACTCAATCATCCACTCACCCACTCATTCACCCACTCACCAACAGACTCACCTACCCACCCACTCATCCATCCACTCACCCTATAACTCACCAACTTACCCACCCACTAACTCATTCACCCACACTCACCCACTTACCCACCCACTCACTCACCCACTTACTCACCCACTCACTCAGCCACTCACCCACCCACGCACCCACTCACTTACCCACCCACTTACCCACTCACCACCCAGTCACCCACTCACCCACCCACCCACTTACTCACTCACTCACCCACTCACTCACCCACTTACTTACTCACTCACTCACCCACTTACTCACCCACTCACTCACCCACTCACTCACTCACCCACTCACTCACCCACTCACCCACCCACCCACTCACTCACGCACCCACCCAACCCACTCACTCGCCCACCCACTCACCCACCCACCCACGCACCCACTCACCCACCCACCCACTCACTTATCCACTTACCCACTCACCCACCCACTCACCCACTCACCCACCCACTCACCCAGAGAGGGAGAGAGAGGAGAGAGTTAGGGAGGGATAAAGGGCGTTGCGGTGTCTAGGAGATGTTAACTACCTCGCTTGGTCTACAGGAGGTCGTGGGTTCGACCCCAGACCCTGACGAAGCCTGCTGCTGCTGTATCTGTGGAGTCTGCGTCTCTCTCATCATCATCACGGTGGCTAGGAGATGTTGACTACGTCGCCTGGTACACAGGAGGTCGTGGGTTCGACTCCGACCATGACGATGTCTGCTGCTGCTGTATATTTGGAGTCTGCGTTTCTCTCATCATCATCACTATGGCGCGGAGATGTTGACTACCTCGCCTGGTCTACAGGAGGTCGTGGGTTCGACTCCGACCCTGACGAAGCCTGCTGATGTATCTGTGGAGTCTGCGTCTCTCTCTCTTATCATCATCATCACGGTGGCTAAGAGATGTTGACTACCTCGCCTGGTCTACAGGAGGTCGTAGGGGGGGGGGATGGGGGGGGAGGGGGATGTGGGGGGAGGGGGATGTGGGGGGAGGGGGATGTGGGGGGAGGGGGATGGGGAGGGGGGATGGGGGGGGATGTGGGGGGGGGGTTTTGGGGGGGGTGGTGGGGGGATGTGGGGGGGGATAGACGACTTTTAAACAACTTTTATTGCCGCCAGCAGCAGCAAGAGCACTGGAGGCGATTTCGATATGAAATGCACAAAGTCACCAGCAAACAAATGAAAATAAACGCTACAGATCCACGCGCTGTGGGCGCTAAAAGCACCAGAGAGAGAGAGAAAGAGGAGAGAGACAGAAAGAGAGGGAGATGAAGGCAGAGAGAGAGAGGAGAGAGACAGAGACACATGAGAGGGAGAGACAGAGACACATGATAGAGAGAGACAGAGACACATGATAGAGAGAGAGACAGAGTCACATGATAGAGAGAGACAGAGACACATGGTAGAGAGAGACACATGATAGAGAGAGAGACAGAGACACATGATAGAGAGAGACACATGATAGAGATATACAGACACATGATAGAGAGAGACACTTGATAGAGAGAGAGAGACACATGGTAGAGAGAGACACGTGATAGAGAGACAGAGACATATGATAGAGAGAGACAGAGACACATGAGAGAGAGACAGAGACATATGATAGAGAAAGACAGAGACACATGATAGAGAGAGACACATAGAGAGAGGGAGAGAGACGGGAGGGGTGTGATCCAGATGCCGTTCAAGTCTGTGACCAATCTCCAGGAGCTGAGCCTGTGGAGTGCTCGCGGTGGCCAGAGACCAAGCTGCCCCGGGTAGCCTCTAACAGGGCTGGAAGGTGCAAGTGCTGATCGTGATAGCGAGTCAGGCTCTGGTTGACCCCGTGCTGTGAACTTCCCCCAGATGGTCATCGGCAAGAGGCCGGATTCCACGTTCAGGTCAAAGCCCTCTCCCATCCGCCACCATGCCCCTCCCACTGAGCCACTCACTCAACCACTCACTCACCCACTCACTCAACCACTCACCCACTCACTCACCCATTCACTCACCCACCCACTCACTCACCCACTCACTCACTCACCCACTCACTCACTCACCCACTCACTCAACCACTCAACCACTCACTCAACCACTCACTCACTCAACCACGCACTCAACCACTCACTCACTCAACCACGCACTCAACCACTCACTCACTCACCCACTCACTCAACCACACACTCGCTCAACCACCCACCCACTCACGTACCCATTCAACCACCCATTCACTCACCCACTCACTCACTCACTCACCCATTCACTCACTCAACCACCCACTCACTCACTCAACCACCCACTCACTCAACCACTCACTCACTCAACCACTCACTCACTCACCCACTCAACCGCTCACCCACTTACTCACCCAATCACTCACCCACCCACTCACTCACTCACCCACTCACTCACTCAACCACTCAACCATTCACTCACCCACTCACTCACTCACTCACCCACTTATTCACTCACCCACTCACTCACTCAAGTACTCACTCAACCACCCATTTACTCACCCACTCACTCACTCACACAATTACTCACTCACCCACTCACCCACTCACTCACTCACTCACCCATTCACTCACCCACTCTCCCACCCACTGAGTGAGTGGGTGGGCGAGTGAGCGGGTGAGTGAGTGGGTGTGTGGGTGGGTGGCTAAGTGAGTGAGTGGGTGAGTGGGTTAGTGGGTGAGTGTCGGTGAGTGTGGGTGAGTGGATGGGTAATGTGGAAACCCGTCCTGGCCTATGAACATCTGGGGGAGGGGGGAGGGGTGTGAAGGGAAAAGGAAGAGGGAGAGAGAGTGGGCAGATGTAAATTCCACTAGTTCTTCACGTTCTGCAGATGTAGATGCCGCTGGTTCTTCACATTCTGCAGATGTAGATGCCGCTGGTTCTTCACGTTCTGCAGATGTAGATGCCACTGGTTCTTCACATTCTGCAGATGTAGATGCCGCTGGTTCTTCACGTTCTGCAGATGTAGATGCCACTGGTTCTTCACATTCTGCAGATGTAGATGCCACTGGTTCTTCACGTTCTGCAGATGTAGATGCCACTGGTTCTTCACGTTCTGCAGATGTAGATGCCGCTGGATCTTCACGTTCTGCAGATGTAAATGCCACTAGTTCTTCACGTTCTGCAGATGTAGATGCCACTGGTTCTTCACGTTCTGCAGATGTATATGCCACTGGTTCTTCACATTCTGCAGATGTAGATGCCACTGGTTCTTCACGTTCTGCAGATGTAGATGCCACTGGTTCTTCACGTACTACAGATGTAGATGCCACTGGTTCTTCACGTTCTGCAAAGGTAGATGCCACTGGTTCTTCACGTTCTGCAGATGTAGATGTCACTGGTTCTTCACGTTCTGCAGATGTAGATGCCACTGGTTCTTCACGTTCTACAGATGTAGATGACACTGGTTCTTCACGTTCTGTAGATGTAGATGCCACTGGTTCTTCATGTTCTACAGCTGTAGATGTAGATGACAATGGTTCTTTACGTTCTGTAGATGTAGATGCCACTGGTTCTTCACGTTCTACAGATGTAGATGTCACTGGTTCTTCACGTACTACAGATGTAGATGCCACTGATTCTTCACGTTCTGCAAAGGTAGATGCCACTGGTTCTTCACGTTCTGGAGATGTAGATGTCACTGGTTCTTCACGTTCTGCAGATGTAGATGCCACTGGTTCTTCACGTTCTACAGATGTAGATGCCACTGGTTCTTCACGTTCTGTAGATGTAGATGCCACTGGTTCTTCATGTTCTGCAGCTGTAGATGTAGATGCCACTGGTTATTCACGTTCTACAGATGTAGATGTCACTGGTTCTTTACGTTCTGTAGATGTAGATGCCACTGGTTCTTCACGTTCTACAGATGTAGATGTCACTGGTTCTTTACGTTCTGTAGATGTAGATGCCACTGGTTCTTCACGTTCTACAGATGTAGATGTCACTGGTTCTTCACGTACTACAGATGTAGATGCCACTGGTTCTTCACGTTCTGTAGATGTAGATGCCACTGATTCTTCACGTTCTGTAGATGTAGATGCCAACACCAGTAGTGACGAACATCTAAAGCGGGCCTCGGCCTCCCCTAGGTCGACTCAGCCTCGAATGAGTACCTGGCACGGCGGTGTGTAGTGAACATCGCCACTGGGGGAGAGACAAAGGCGGCCGGGCGTGGTTCTGGTCACCCACCCCGCTCTTCCCTGCTACTCGCTACCACTAACAGCACTTGCCCCGACAGTGTGTTGAGGCTACCCGGGGTCACTTTGTCTTTGTTGGAGGCGGTGGAGCGGATGGGGGGGTGATAACGAGGTCGGTATGGCGAGGAGAGAGAGGAGTTGCCACCACGTACGGGACGCGACATTCACGCCGTGAGGGTGACGACCATCAGTATACCCTACACTATACACTACACTACTATACACTACACTACTATACACTAGATTATACACTATACATTACACTAAACTATACACTATACACTACACTATACAACACTATACACTAGATTATACACTATACATTACACTATACTATACACTACACACTACACTACTATATACACTACTACACTATACTACATATTACACTATACACTACACTATACTCTAGTTACTATACACTACACTACTATACACTATACACTACACTATACACTACACTATACACTACAATACTATACACTACACTATACACTACACTATACACTACTACACTATACACTATACATTACACTACACTACACACTACACTATACACTACACTACACACTACACTATAAACTACACTATACACTACACGACTATACACTACACTATACACTACACTATACACTACACTATGCACTACACTATACACTACACATTATACACTACACTATACACGTCACTACTATACACTACACTATACACTACATGATACACTACACTATACACGACACTACACACTATACTATACACTACACTATACTATACACTACACTATACACTAGTTACTATACTACACTACTATACACTATACACGACACTATACACTACACTATACACTACAATACTATACACTACACTATACACTACACTATACACTACTACACTATACACTATACATTACACTACACTACACACTACACTATACACTACACTACACACTACACTATAAACTACACTATACACTACACTACTATACACTACACTATACACTACACTATACACTACACTATACACTACACATTATACACTACACTATACACGTCACTACTATACACTACACTATACACTACATGATACACTACACTATACACGACACTACACACTATACTATACACTACACTATACTATACACTACACTATACACGACATTACAATACACTGCACTATACACTACACTATACACTACTACACTGTACACTACACTATAAACTACACGGCTACACACTACACTAGTACACTATACACTACACTACTATACTACTATACACTACACTGTACACTACACTATCACACTATACACTACACGATAGACTACACTATACACTACACTACTATACACTATACTGCTATACACTACACACTACACTAGTACACCCACACAAAACAACAACAACCACCATTCGCCACTAAGTGGCGATGTCGTCACCACGACGTTTGTGCCAGGCCAAGTGCACCTTGAGGCCACGTGAAGTGTCGAACGCCCGCTGGCAGGAGGTCACGGGGCAGACCCAGCAGGTGCCACGGGTCGACTGACTGAGATGACTGAGATGACTGGCTGATGCACCACCTGTGGCCCCTACTGTGACAACTTGCTGTGCTTTAGCCACCCGGCGCTCCGCTCGTTGTTGTGAGCGTCGCTCTTCCGCTCTCCGTTGTTGCTGGAGGGCGACTGCCTCCAACTGCCCAGTAGCGTCCTTCACGTCCCTCCTCCACAGAGGCCGATCTTGACACCGCTGGTACCAGTCATGGGCAAGTCTACTCAGCTCCACATCCTCCTGTACCACATCTCTAGCCCGTGTCGCGCCCATTTAACCCCTCTATTCAGCTAAACAAAGCCTTGCCTGCCGGAGGAGCTCACAGATACGACTTTATCCAGATCTTTAAAGGATTTGTGAGCTCCTCACACAATCCAGCCTGGTTAAACCCAGGATGGATAGTAGGCAGGCCAGCCTAAATGTTTCTAACCGGCGAAGATAAGGTGGGTCCACGTTTCACAAGCATAGAGAAGGGAGGGAATGACCGTGGCAGAGAAGACCTGAAGCTTCGTGCGGAGCGACAGACGAGGTAGCTTTCACACAGCATTACGCAACCGATGAAATTTGGGAGTTATGGGGGTGGAGTGTCTGATGGTAAAAATACCCAGGCAGGTGCTTAGTTTTGGTGGTGCTGATGGTAAGGCCCCACCTCTTAGTGGCAAGCTCCAGGTTCAGCAGCAACGCCTCCTACTCCTCCTCTGAGTGAGCAGCAATTACCAGATCATCGGCATACGTAACATGGTTGAGCAATAGGGAGCCATCATTTGACCACACCCGGCCATCGATCAACCTCCCATTGTATCTGTACTAGATGGAAATTCCTCCGGTACAGCCATCGAAGGCTTCACGAACTACGTGGTCGAAATAGATGTTAAATAATGTGGGAGCTAGAGGACATCCCTGTCGCACCCCAAGGTGAACTGGGAATGGCTCCGACTCCCGGCCACATAGTTTTACCCGGGCCCGCTTACCATCATGAAGGTCCTTAATGATCGTGAGTAGAGAGTCAGGGACTTCAAAAGCATGAAGAACAACCCAGAGCCCAGGCCTACTGATGGTATCATAGGCCTTGGACCAGGTCAATAAAGCAGAGATGTAGGTCTTGTTTGAATTCCCTACACCTCTGCTGTAGCAAACGGACAGAAAATATGGCATCTGTGCAGGACCATCTCTTTCCTGAAACCAAACTGGGGCTCAGCAAACCGGAGATTGGATCACCGTTTTTTCCCCTAATGATGGTGATAGGTGTGGCACCACAAGTTACCTTTTAATGGAATTAAAGAGCAATTTGTGATTGCGGGGCCACTGAGGCAGATTCCATCTCCACAGCAATCTGCGCCCACCACCCATCCTTGCAGAGCCTCACGGCTCTCCGAACCTCTGAGCGACGGCTGCGGTAAGCCTCCTCATTCTCTGTCGTGGGATGCTGTAGACGATGAGAGTGGGCCTGTCACTTTTTCTCAGCCAGCCTGAACACCTCCTCTGTCAGCCAGGGTCTCTGGGGAGGTCTGGACCGTGTACCCAAAGCAGCAGAGGTGGGACAAAGTCATTGTTATGCAAGTCCAAGTCGAGTCGCAAGTCATCAAATTCATGACTCGAGTCTGACTCGAGTCCAAGTCACATGACTCGAGTCCACATCTCATAGGTGGGACAAAGTCATTGTTATGCAAGTCCAAGTCGAGTCGCAAGTCATCAAATTCATGACTCGAGTCTGACTCGAGTCCAAGTCACATGACTCGAGTCCACACCTCTGCAAAGCAGCCATTGCAGCTGCATGATTCACAGTCCTAAACCTCGCCCATTGTCCCTCGACATCAAGAGGAGTGGGGGACGATGCCAACCCCATCAGCTAGCTGAGACCATGCCACTATGGGTTAGAATGGGGTCCTGGGTGTATACCCACCACTGGAGTGAATAAATGGCAGGCGCATCTTACAGATGACAAGTCGATGGTCAGTGGGCAGATCAACTCCACGGTAGGTCCTGGTGTCAAGGACATGGGTCCACATCCACTGCCCCGTCACTGTGTAGTCCAGCAGATGTTCTTGCGTGGACCCGGCATGCATCCATGATGTTGTGTGGATGCGCCAATGCCGGAACAGCGTGTTGGTAATTACAAGCCCATAGGCTGCACAAAAGTCTAGCAGCCTCCTACCGTTGTTATGACCAACTCGGGAATTAAAGTCACATAACAAGATGACTCTATCCCGAGGGGCCACTTTAGCTAGCACCTGAGACAGGACCTCATAGAAGGCATCTAACTCATCGGCCTTGCCTGCGTCCCTCCACTGATGTTCATATTCGGTGGGGGCATAAGTAATCACGACCACCACTCCTCACCTCTGGTTGATGGGAAAGCGACCCCAAGGTAGCCTGGGGCTTACGGCTTCCTACACATCACCGCCACGCTCCCAGAAGCCCTTCATTCTATTGTTCAAAAGAAGAGCCACTCCCTGTTGTTTGGTGGTCTCCTGCCCCGAGTAGAGGACTGTCCACCCCTCATGGTGGCAGGAGTCAGAGCCGGTCCACCGGACCTCCTGAATACCACAGAGATCCAGGCAGTACCGGTCCAGCTCTCGACAGAGGAGTGGCAGCCTCTCCTCCGCAGTGCGCGTTCGAACCTTTCACGTGGCTTTTTGCTGCTTCTGGAGGAGCCCCGAGGGTAAGGATTCAATCTCCTGGCTCCGCCAAATGGGGTTTGGCTAGGAGGCGTCACGGACGAATGTCCCCCCGGGGCCTCTGGCACAAGCTTAGTGGGATATATATTTTAGTGGTTTAGTGGTAGTTAATTGAAGGTGGAGGGGTTACCAGCCCCTTGCACCCATCCAGAGCCCGCTTTGGCCACTGTGGTGGCTACAAACGCCACGAGGGGAATGGGCAATCGAAATTGGCCCTCCCCCCACGGCACTGCTCACCACAGCGTTTCCGTCTGGCACAAACGAGGAGGTAGGGGGTTGTTTTGTCGGCCACACACTTACACACAGACACACACTTACACACAGACACACACACAGACACACACTTACACACAGACACACATTTACACACAGACACACATTTACACACAGACACACCTTTACACACAGACACACACGAACATACTTACACACTTACACACAGACACACACTTACACACAGACACACACACACAGACACACACTTACACACAGACACACACTTACACACAGACACACACTTACACACAGACACACACACACAGACACACACTTACACACAGACACACACTTACACACAAACACACACGAACACACAGACACACACTTACTATCAGACACACACTTACACACAGACACACACGAACACACTTACACACAGACTCACACTTATATACAGATGCACATTTACACACAGACACACACTTACACACAATCACACACGAACACACTTACACACAGACACACACACACATACACACACAGACAAACACACACATACACAGACACACACTTACACACACACACTTACACACACACACACATTTACACACACTTACACAGACACACACTTACACACAGACGCACATTAACACAGACACACACTTACACATACACACTTACACACACTTACACACAGACACACACTTACACACAGACACACACGAACACACTTACACACAGACACACACATACACAGACAAACACTTACACACATACACATACACTTACAACAACAACCGCCATTCGCCACTAAGTGGCGGTGACGTCACCACGACGCTTGTGCCAGGCCATGTGCACCTTGAGGCCACGTGAAGTGTCGAACGCCCGCTGGCAGGAGGTCACGGGGCAGACCCAGGTGCCACGGGTCGACTGACCGAGATGACCGAGACGACTGGCTGATGCACCACCTGTGCCCCCTACTGTGCCAACTTGCTGTGCTTTAGCCACCCGGCGCTCCGCTCGTTGTTGTGAGCGTCGCTCCTCCGCCCTCCGTTGTTGTTGGAGGGCGACTGCCTCCAACTGCCCAGTAGCGTCCTTCACGAGCCTCCTCCACTGAGGCCGATCTTGACACCGCTGGTACCAGTCATCGGCAAGTCCACTCAGCTCCACGTCCTCCTGTACCACATCACTCCATCTCTTCTCTAGCCCGTGCCGCGCCCGTTTAGCCCCCTCGATCCGGCCGAACAAAAGCTGTTTAGGCATGCGGTGGCTGGGCATGCAGGCTACATGACCCAGCCAACGCAGCCTTGCCTGCCGGAGGAGCTCACTGATAGGACTTTGCCCAGATCTTTCAAGGACTTGTGAGCTCCTCACACAATCCAGCCTGGTTAAACCCAGGATGGATCGTAGGCAGGCCAGCCTAAATGTTTCCAACCGGCGAAGATGCTCCACTAGGGGGGTCCACGTTTCGCAAGCGTAGAGAAGGGAGGGAATGACCGTGGCCGAGAAGACCTGAAGCTTCGTGCGGAGCGACAGACCAGGTAGCTTCCACACAGCGTTACGCAACCGACGAAAAGATATTGCCGCTCGACTGATTCGGAGTGAGACCTCTGCTGATAAACTGGAGCCGGTCATGAGCACACTGCCCAGGTATGGGAAACTCTCCACTCTCTCCACAACTGCCCCATCACCGATTGGGAGTTGTGGGGGTGGAGTGCCAGATGGTACAAAATACCCAGGCAGGTGCTTAGTTTTGGTGGGGCTGATGGTAAGGCCCCACCTCTTAGTGGCACGCTCCAGTCTCAGCAGCAGCGTCTCCAACTCCTCTTCTGAATGAGCAGCTATTACCAAATCATCGGCATACATAACGTGGTTGACCAATAGGGAGCCATCCCTTGATCGCACCCGGGCGTCGATCAGCCTCCCATTATATCTGTACCAAATGGTAATTCCCCCGGTACAGCTATTGAAGGCTTCACGAACTACGCAGTCGAAATAGATGTTAAATAATGTGGGAGCCAGAGGACATCCCTGTCGCACCCCAAGGTGTACAGGGAAAGGCTCCGACTCCCGGCCACGTAGTTTTACCCGGGCCCGCTCACCATCATGAAGGTCCTTAATGATCGTGAGCAGAGGGTCAGGGACTCCGAAAGCACGAAGAACAACCCAGAGCCCAGTCCTACTGATGGTATCATAGGCCTTGACCAGGTCAATAAAGCAGAGATGTAGGTCTTTTTGGAATTCCCTACACCTCTGCTGTAGCAGACGGACAGAAAATATGGCATCTGTGCAGGATCGCCCTTTCCTGAAACCGCATTGGGGCTCCGCAAGCCTCTCCTCAGCGTGCCTAGCAAGGCGATGTTGAATAATCCTTGCCAGGACCTTACCCGGCACACTGAGGAGTGAGATGCCCCTGTAGTTGTTACAGTCGGTACGGTCCCCCTTCTTAAAGAGGGGGACCACCAGGGCATCCTTCCAGTCCTGCGGAACCCGTCCAGTGGTCCAGACTGTTGTTATGATGTCATATAGGGCAGTCTGTGCACAAACGCCACCCTCCCTCAGCATTTCGCTTGGGAGATCATCTCTGCCCGGTGCCTTCCCTGGTCTCAGACTCCGGATCGCCCTCAGTACTTCCTCAACAGCTGGTACCTCAGCCAGCCACTCACAGGGGGTGACCTCTTCCAATATTTGAGGCACCGCAGCCTCAGCAGGGTTATCCCCACTTTGTGCCATGATGTTTTCCTGGCTGAGAGATTTTCCCTCCCCCAGGACCTCACAGAAATGCTCAGCAAATCTGCAAACCAGTTCCTGGGGGTCGGAGATTGGATCACCGTTTTTTCCTCTAATGATGGTAATAGGTGTGGCGCTGCAGGTTACACACAGACACATTACATACAGACACAGACACACACACTTACACACACTTACACACACTTATACACAGACACAGACACACACTTACACACACACACTTACACACACTTACACACAGACACACTTACACACAGAGACAGACACATATGCACACACAGACACACACTTACACACAGACGCACATTTACACACAGACACACACTTACACACGTACACACAGACAAATTACATATAGACACACACGCACACACATACACAGACAGACACCTACACACAGACACACACACTTACACACACAGACACACTTACATACAGACACACACTTACACACGTACACACAGACACATTACATACAGACACAGACACACACACATACACAGCCACACACTTACACACACACACTTACACACACTTACACACAGACACACTTACATACATACAGACAAACACTGACACACATACACAGACACACACTTACACACACACACTTACACACACTTACACACAGACACACTTACACACAGACAAACACTTACACACGTACACACAGACACACACTTACACACAGACACACTACATACAGACACACTTACACACAGACACACACTTACACACACGTACACACAGACACACACTTTTACAGACACACTTACACACACGTGCACACACACACACACACACTTACACACACGTACACACACACACACTTACACACACGTGCACTCATAAATAGAAGGCGAGGGGGTTATTGATAGACTCGATGGGCAGCGAGGACGGAGGAGAAGGAGGGTCGACGGAGTTGAGACTCACAGCGGGTGGCGGTCGGGCTCGAAAGACACCAAGACAAAGCTCCCCCGTGTAGCCACAGAGCTGCAGGGGAAAGTGCTGTGTATTCGTGATAGCGAGCAGCAGCAGCGTCTATGGAGGTACAAAAAAAAGTTACAAAGACAAAGATCCCCCGTGAAGCCTGTAACAGAGTGTGGCACACGAGGGGGTGGGTGGCCAGCACCACGCCCGGCCGCCTTTGTCTCCCCCAGTGGCGAAGTTTACACACCGCACCGGGTACTCGTTTGAGGCTGAGTCGACCTAGGGGAGGCCCAGGACCGGTTCAGATAATCATTACCGGTATTGGCCGTGAGCGGGAATCGAACCCGGGTCGCCAGGTTCGTACCGCAGCGTAGCGCTAACCGCCACACTACCGCTCCCCACACACAGACACAAACACACAGACACACACACACACAGACACACACACAACAACAACAACCGCCATTCGCCACTAAGTGGCAGTGACGTCACCACGACGCTTGTGCCAGGCCATGTGCACCTTGAGGCCATGTGAAGTGTCGAACGCCCGCTGGCAGGAGGTCACGGGGCAGACCCAGCAGGTGCCACGGGTCGACTGACTGAGATGACCGAGACGACTGGCTGATGCACCACCTGTGCCCCCTACTGTGCCAACTTGCTGTGCTTTAGCCACCCGGAGCTCCGCTTGTTATTGTGAGCGTCGCTCCTCCCCCCTTCTTTGTTGTTGGAGGGCGACTGCCTCCAACTGACCAGTAGCATCCTTCACGAGCCTCCTCCACAGCTGGTACCGGTCATTGGCAAGTTCAGTCAACTCTACGTCCTCCTGTACCATCACTCCATCTCTTCTCTAGCCCATGCCGCGCCAGTTTAGCCTCCTCGATCCGACCGAACAAAAGCTGTTTAGGCATGCGGTCGCTGGGCATGCGGGCTACATGACCCAGCCAACGCAGCCTTGCCTGCCGGAGGAGCTCACCGATGGGACTTTGACCAGATCTTTCAAGGATTTGTGAGCTCCTCACACAATCCAGCCTGCCAGGTTAAACCCAAGATGGCTCGTAGGCAGGCCAGCCTAAATGTTTCTAACCCGCGATGATGTTCCATTAGGGGGGGTCCACGTTTCGCAAGCGTAGAGAAGGGAGGGAATGACCGTGGCCGAGAAGACCTGAAGCTTCGTGCAGAGCGACAGACCAGGTAGCTTCCACACAGCGTTACGCAACCGATGAAAATATAATGCCGCTCGACTGATTCGGAGTGAGACTTCTGTTGTCAAATTGGAGCCAGGCATGAGCACACTGCCCAGATATGGGAAACTCTCCACTCTCTCCACAACTGACCTATCACCAATTGAGATATGTGGGGGTGGAGTGTCCGATGGTACAAATTACCCAGGCAAGTGCTTCGCCTCCCATTGTGTCTGTGTACCAGATGGAAATTCCCCCGGTACAGCTATTGAAGGCTTCACGAACTACATAGTCGAAAACGATGTTAAATAATGTGTGAGCCAGAGGACATCTCTGGCGCACCCCAAGGTGTACAGGGAAAGGCTCTGACTCCCGGCCACATAGTTTGACCCGGGCCCGCTCACCATCATGAAGGTCCTTAATGATCGTGAGCAGAGGGTCAGGGATTACCTTAACAGACTGTAGGGGCAAGTGCTGTTAGCAAGCACCTATGAAGGCCGGTACGGCACACGAGGGGGTGGGTGGCCAACACCACGCCCGTCCGCCTTTGTCTCCCCAGTGGCGATGTTTACACACCGCACCAGGCTACTCATTTGAGGCTGAGTCGACCTAGGGGAGGTCCAGGACCGGTTCAGATAATCGTCACCGATGTTGGCCATGAGCGGGAATCGAACCCGGGTCTTCAGGTTTGCAGCGCAGCGTAGCGCTAACCGCTACATGCGGCCTCACACACCCTCAAATTACCAACACCGCGTCGAGGTTCCAACCACACAAATCACACCGCACCGATACTCCGTACTAAAGTTTATTAACGGCGCAAATAGACGCTACCTGGGCGGGGGGGGGGGGGGATATTTTGCGAGAAGAGCTCAGCCTGACCCTGCCTACGAACCCAGTCACACAAACGTCCTTCCACGCACCTCGAAGCTGGACTCACGGCGTCGCACGGACGCCGTGAGACTCGGAGGGAGAAGGACGGGAGAAAACTTCACCCATCACCGCCTCGTAGCGGCACTCGCCGGCATCACACGGACGGTGCGAGAGGCTAGAGGAGACAGGACGGCAGGGAGAGGGTCTTGACGGCCCGGAGGTTGAAGACAGGAGAGAGAAATCATCCCGGGCTACTCGTTTTTTTCCCTTAACTTCAAAGGCCTGGGGTGCCATTGTTCCGTCACAGTTCCTATGATCGCTGTTTCATTGCTTTCATGGCTTTATTTTGGTGATTTCGAAAAGTGTATTGGTTTAGCCATGTTGTAGTACAGAGTAAGACTGATGGCCTTAATCTAAGTTGTCTTGTGGTTGTTGTTGTTGTTGTTTGACTTGCATCCCACTGGGATTTTTGCACACAGCGTTGGTGTACGGTGTTTTTTCTGAAATATTTAGCCGTCTTTTCTTGGATTTTCTGTTTGCACTTAGTCACATATTCACTTTAAGATGTTTTTTTGTTCATGTTTTTGTTTTTTGTTTGTTGCGGTTGCACCCGATTCAAGAGCCGAATGGCTCACAGGGCTACACCTAATACATGAACTTGAACTTGAACCGCGTGGGCAATCGTGCTCTTAGCTGTGGTTACCGCCCCCCCCCCCCCCTGTTACCGTGTCCTCCCTCGAGTGCCGTGCGGCGGCGGCCACCCGTTGTCCCTCGTTGCCCGTGGTCTGGAAGGGCTCTTGTGCTTTTGCTCGCTAAATATTCCGCCCTCCGTCCTGCCCCCAATGTCGTGAGTGACTCATCGCGGTTGGCCCAGGGAACCTTTTCTTTCTGCGCCGATACAATTCTAAACCAATTTTAGGGGCATCGCAACGTAACCTGCCGTGCGAGGGTCGGCCAATCTCCTGGCACCGGGAAACCGTGGCACTTTCCCTGTAGGGGCCCTTTGGATTAAAACCCGATGTGCCAGGCAATCCCCCGCCAGGACACTGTGTGGGTGCAAGCTCTGCATGTGCTGCGTGTGCTCAGGGTGGGGGTAGTGCACAATTGCGGCACTTGCGGAGTTGCCACTCACAGGGGGTGACTTCTTCCAATATTTGAGGCACCGCAGCCTCAGCAGGGTCATCCCCCCACTTTGTCCTATGGTGTTTTCCAGGCTGAGGGATTTCTCCTCCCCCAGGACCTCAGAAATGCACAGCAAATCTACAAACCTGTTCCTGGGAGTCGAAGGCTGTGGTAAGCCTTCTCATTCTCTGATGTGAGAGAGTGGGCCTGTCGCTTTTTCTCAGCCAGCGTGAACACCTGCTCTGTCAGCGAGGGTCTCTGGGAGATCTGGACCGTGTACCCAAAGCAGCCATTACAGTCCTAAACCTCGCCCATTTCCCCTCGACATCAGGAGGAGTGGGGGACGATGCCAACCTCATCCGCAAGCGATGATACAATTCTCGATTGCAACTTTCATCAGCTAACTGAGACCAGGCCACTATGGGTTTGAATGGGGTCCTGGGTGTACACCCACCACCGGAGTGGAAGAATGGCAGGCGCATCTTACAGATGACAAGTCGATGGTCAGTGGACAGATCAGTTCCACGGTAGGTCTGATATCAAGGACATGGGCCCGCATCCGCTGTTCCGTCACTACGTAGTCCAGCAGATGTTCTTGCTTGGACCCGACATGCATCCATGATGTTGTGTGGATGCGCTGAGGCTGGAACAGTGTGTTGGTAATTACAAGCCCATGGGCTGCACAAAAATCTAGCAGCCTCCTACCGTTGTTATTGAGCTGATCTGACCCATGCCTACCAATCACTCCAGACCAGGTGGCAGCATCATGACCAACTTTGGCATTGAAGTCGCCCAACAAGATGACTCTATCCCGAGGGGCCACTTTAGCTAGCAACTGTTACAGGAGGTCATAGAAGGCATCGGACTCATCGCCTTTGCCTGCATCCCTCCACGGATGTTCGTCTTCGGTGGGGGCATAAGTAACCACGACCACCACTCCTCGCCTCTGGTTGATGGGAAGGCGAGCCCAAGGTAGCCTGGGGCTTACAGCTTCCCACACCTCACTGCCATGCTCCCACACCCCCTTCATTATTTTGTTCAGAAGAGCCACTCCCTGTTGTTTGGCAGTCTCCTGCCCCGAGTAGAGGACTGTCCACCCCTCATGGTGGAAGGAGCCAGAGCCGGTCCACCGGACCTCCTGAATACAACAGAGATCCAGGCGGTATCGGTCCAGCTCCCGACAGAGGAGTGGCAGCCTCTCTTCCGCAGTGAGCGTTCGAACATTCCACGTGGCCACCTGCATTGGTTTTGTTGTTGTTTCTGGAGGAGCCCCGAGGGTAAGAATTCAGTCTCCTGGCTCCGCCAAATGGGGTTTGACCAGGAGACGTCATAGACGCCTGTCCCCCCGGGGCCTCCGGCACAAGCTTAATTAGATATTTTAGACGTGGTTTTGTGGTAATTAATTGAAGGTGGAGGGGTTACCAGACCCTCGCACCCATCCAGAGCCCCCATTTGGCCGCTGTGGTGGTTACAAACGCCAGGAGGGGAACGGCCAATCTGAATTGGCCCTCCCCCCACAGCACTGACCACCACAGCGTTGCCGTCGGCACCAATGAGATTGTTTTTGCCAGACGCTCATACAGAGGCAGATACACAGACACACACACATACACAGACTTATAGATACGCACACACACACACTCATACACTGACATTCACACAAAGACTCACACACACACACACCCACAGGCTCACTCATTCATTCATACCCTGACACCCACACATGCTGACACGCACGCACACACACACCGACTCACAAACACGCTGACACTCTAACTCACAAACAGAACACTGACACCCACATACTCTCACACACAGAACACACTCACGCAGAGCACACACACACACACACGGACACACACACGGACACACACACGGACACCCACGCACACACTCGGACACACACGGACACACACCCACCCACACACACGGGGACACACACACGGACACACAAACGGACACACACACGGACACACACGCACACCCACACACCCACCCACACACACGGGGACCCACACACACACGGACACACACACACCCACACACACGGACACGCACACACACAGACACACAAGGACACACACACAGACACACACACACACACGGACACACACGGACACACACACACACGGACACACACGGACACACACACGGACACACACGCACACGGACGGGCACACGGACGCACACACACAAGGAGACACACACACACACAAGGACACACACACGGACACACACACACGCGGACGGACACACGGACACACAGACACACAAGGAGACACACACACACAAGGACACACACACGGACACACACGCACACGGACGGACACACGGACACACAAGGAGACACACACACCCACGCACACGGACACACACACACAGACACACACAAGGACCCACACACACACACGGACACGGCCGCACGCGCTCGCTATGCCGCGTGCGCTCGCCCAGGCGGCTGTGGTGGTGCTGGTCTGCTGCTCCACATTCACAAACTGCGGTAAGACTCATGTAGTGTATAGTGTAGTGTATAGTGTAGTGTATAGTGTAGTATGTAGTGTATAGTGTAGTGTATAGTGTAGTATGTAGTGTATAGTGTAGTGTATAGTGTAGTATGTAGTGTATAGTGTAGTGTATAGTGTAGTGTATAGTGTAGTATGTAGTGTAGTGTGTAGTGTAGTGTATAGTGTAGTGTAGTGTGTAGTGTAGTGTAGTGTATAGTGTAGTGCATAGTGTAGTGTATAGTGTAGTGTATAGTGTATAGTGTAGTGTATAGTGTAGTGTATAGTGTAGTGTGTAGTGTAGTGTATAGTGTAGTGTGTGTAGTGTAGTGTATAGTGTAGTGTATAGTGTAGTGTATAGTGTAGTGTGTAGTGTATAGTGTAGTGTATAGTGTAGTGTATAGTGTAGTGTGTAGTGTATAGTGTAGTGTATAGTGTGTAGTGTATAGTGTAGTGTATAGTGCAGTGTATAGTGTAGTGTGTAGTGTATAGTGTAGTGTATAGTGTAGTGTATAGTGTGTAGCGTAGTGTGTAGTGTATAGTTTAGTGTATAGTGTAGTGTATAGTGTAGTGTGTAGTGTAGTGTATAGTGTAGTGTGTAGTGTAGTGTATAGTGTAGTGTATAGTGTAGTGTATAGTAGTGTAATGTATAGTGTAGTGTATAGTGTAGTGTATAGTGTAGTGTATAGTGTAGTGTATAGTGTAGTGTGTAGTGTACAGTGTAGTGTATAGTGTAGTATGTGTAGTGTATAGTGTAGTGTATAGTATAGTGTAGTGTGTAGTGTAGTGTGTAGTGTGTGTAGTGTAGTGTGTGTAGTGTAGTGTGTGTAGTGTGTGTAGTGTAGTGTGTGTAGTGTGTGTGTAGTGTAGTGTGTGTAGTGTGTGTGTGTAGTGTGTGTGTAGTGTAGTGTGTAGTGTGTGTGTAGTCTGTGTGTGTAGTGTAGTGTGTGTGTAGAGTGTGTGTGTGGTGTGTGTAGTGTGTGTGTGTGTAGTATGTGTAGTATGTGTGGAGTGTGTGGAGTGTGTGTAGTGTATAGTAGTGTAGTGTGTGTGTAGTGTGTGTGTACAGTGTGTGTAGTGTGTGTGTAGAGTGTGTAGTGTAGAGTGTGTGTAGTGTGTGTAGTGTGCAGTGTGTGTTTAGTGTGTGTGTGTAGTGTGTAGTGTAGTGTGTGTAGTGTAGTGTGTGTAGTGTGTGTGTAGTGTAGTGTGTAGAGTGTTGTAGTCTGTGTAGTGTAGTGTGTAGTGTAGTGTGTGTGTAGAGTGTGTGTGTAGTGTGTGTGTGGTGTGTGTAGTGTAGTGTGTGTAGTGTGTGGTGTGTGTAGTGTAGAGTGTGTGTAGTGTGTAGTGTATAGTGTAGTGTATAGTGTAGTGTATGTGTAGTGTATAGTGTGTGTGTGTAGTGTGTGTGCAGTGTGTGTGTAGTGTGTGTAGTGTGTGTGTAGTGTGTGTGTGTGTGTAGTGTGTGTGTAGTGTGTGTGTGTAGTATGTGTAGTATGTGTGGAGTGTGTGTAGTGTATAGTAGTGTAGTGTGTGTGTAGAGTGTGTGTGTAGTGTGTGTGTGTGCAGTGTGTGTAGTGTGTGTGTAGTGTGTGTGTAGAGTGTGTAGTGTGTGTGGTGTGTGTGTAGTGTATAGTGTAGTGTACGTGTAGTGTAGAGTGTGTGTAGTGTGTGTGTGGTGTGTGTAGTGCGGTGTGTGTGGTGTAGTGAGTGGGTGTAGTGTGTGTGTAGTGTGTGTGTGGTGTGTGTAGTGTATGTAGTGTGTGTAGTGTGTGTGTGTTGTGTGTGTAGTGTGTGTGCAGTGTGTGTAGTGTGTGTGGTGTGTGTGTAGTGTGTGTGTAGTGTGTGTGTGTAGAGTGTGTAGTGTGTGTGTAGAGTGTGTAGTGTGTGTGGTGTGTGTGTGTAGTGTAGTGTGTAGTGTATGTGTAGTGTAGAGTGTGTGTGTAGTGTGTGTAGTGTGCAGTGTGTGTGTAGTGTGTGTAGTGTGTAGTGTAGTGTAGTGTGTGTAGTGTGTGTAATGTGTAGTGTGGTGTGTGTAGTGTGTGTAGTGTGCAGTGTGTGTGTAGTGTGTGTAGTGTGTGTGGTGTGTGTGTAGTGTGTGTGTGTAGTGTGTGTGTAGTGTGTGTATAGTGTGTGTGTAGAGTGTGTAGTGTGTGTGTAGAGTGTGTAGTGTGTGTGGTGTGTGTGTAGTGTATAGTGTAGTGTGTAGTGTATGTGTAGTGTAGAGTGTGTGTAGTGTGTGTAGTGTGTGTGTAGTGTGTGTAGTGTGCAGTGTGTGTGTAGTGTGTGTGTGTGTAGTGTAGTATGTAGTGTAGTGTGTGTAGTGTGTAGTGTGTGTAGTGTGTAGTGTAGTGTGTGTAGTGTGTAGTGTGTGGTGTGTAGTGTGTGTAGTGTATAGTGTGTGTAGTGTGTGTGTAGTGTGTGTAGTGTGTGTAGTGTGTGTGTATTGTGTGTAGTGTGTGTGTAGTGTGTGTAGTGTGCAGTGTGTCTGTAGTGTGTGTGTGGTGTGTAGTGTGTGTGTGTAGAGTGTGTAGTGTGTGTGGTGTGTGCAGTGTGTAGTATGTGCAGTATGTGTGTAGTGTATGTGTAGTGTATAGATGTGTAGTGTGTGTGTAGAGTGTGTGTGTAGTGTGTGTGTAGAGTGTAGTGTAGTGTGTGTGTAGTGTGTGTAGTGTGCAGTGTGTGTGTAGTGTGTGTAGTGTGTGTAGTGTGTAGTGTAGGGTGTGCAGTGTGTAGTGTGTGTAGTGTGTGTAGTGTAGTGTGTGTAGTGTAGTGTAGTATGTGTGTAGTGTGTGTGTGGTGTGTGTGTGCTGTGTAGTGTGTGTGTAGTGTAGTGTGTGCAGTGTGTAGTGTGCGTAGTGTGTGTGTGTAGTGTGTGTGTAGTGTGTGTAGCGTGTGTAGTGTAGGGTGTGCAGTGTGTAGTGTGTGTGTAGTGTGTGTAGTGTAGTGTGTGTAGTGTAGTATGTGTGTAGTGTGTGTGTGTAGTGTGTAGCGTAGTGTGTAGTGTAGTGTGTGTAGTGTGTGTAGTGTGTAGTGTAGTGTGTACTGTGTAGTGTAGTGTGTGTAGTGTGTGTGTAGTGTGTGTAGTGTAGTGTGTGTAGTGTAGTATGTGTGTAGTGTGTGTGTGTAGTGTAGTGTATAGTGTAGTGTAGTGTGTAGTGTAGTGTAGTGTATAGTGTAGTGCATAGTGTAGTGTATAGTGTAGTGTATAGTGTATAGTGTAGTGTATAGTGTAGTGTGTAGTGTAGTGTATAGTGTAGTGTGTGTAGTGTAGTGTATAGTGTAGTGTATAGTGTAGTGTATAGTGTAGTGTGTAGTGTATAGTGTAGTGTATAGTGTAGTGTATAGTGTAGTGTGTAGTGTATAGTGTAGTGTATAGTGTGTAGTGTATAGTGTAGTGTATAGTGTATAGTGCAGTGTATAGTGTAGTGTGTAGTGTATAGTGTAGTGTATAGTGTAGTGTATAGTGTGTAGCGTAGTGTGTAGTGTATAGTTTAGTGTATAGTGTAGTGTATAGTGTAGTGTGTAGTGTAGTGTATAGTGTAGTGTGTAGTGTAGTGTATAGTGTAGTGTATAGTGTAGTGTATAGTAGTGTAATGTATAGTGTAGTGTATAGTGTAGTGTATAGTGTAGTGTATAGTGTAGTGTATAGTGTAGTGTATAGTGTAGTGTGTAGTGTACAGTGTAGTGTATAGTGTAGTATGTGTAGTGTATAGTGTAGTGTATAGTATAGTGTAGTGTGTAGTGTAGTGTGTAGTGTGTGTAGTGTAGTGTGTGTAGTGTAGTGTGTGTAGTGTGTGTAGTGTAGTGTGTGTAGTGTGTGTGTAGTGTAGTGTGTGTAGTGTGTGTGTGTAGTGTGTGTGTAGTGTAGTGTGTAGTGTGTGTGTAGTCTGTGTGTGTAGTGTAGTGTGTGTGTAGAGTGTGTGTGTGGTGTGTGTAGTGTGTGTGTGTGTAGTATGTGTAGTATGTGTGGAGTGTGTGGAGTGTGTGTAGTGTATAGTAGTGTAGTGTGTGTGTAGTGTGTGTGTACAGTGTGTGTAGTGTGTGTGTAGAGTGTGTAGTGTAGAGTGTGTGTAGTGTGTGTAGTGTGCAGTGTGTGTTTAGTGTGTGTGTGTAGTGTGTAGTGTAGTGTGTGTAGTGTAGTGTGTGTAGTGTGTGTGTAGTGTAGTGTGTAGAGTGTTGTAGTCTGTGTAGTGTAGTGTGTAGTGTAGTGTGTGTGTAGAGTGTGTGTGTAGTGTGTGTGTGGTGTGTGTAGTGTAGTGTGTGTAGTGTGTGGTGTGTGTAGTGTAGAGTGTGTGTAGTGTGTAGTGTATAGTGTAGTGTATAGTGTAGTGTATGTGTAGTGTATAGTGTGTGTGTGTAGTGTGTGTGCAGTGTGTGTGTAGTGTGTGTAGTGTGTGTGTAGTGTGTGTGTGTGTAGTGTGTGTGTAGTGTGTGTGTGTAGTATGTGTAGTATGTGTGGAGTGTGTGTAGTGTATAGTAGTGTAGTGTGTGTGTAGAGTGTGTGTGTAGTGTGTGTGTGTGCAGTGTGTGTAGTGTGTGTGTAGTGTGTGTGTAGAGTGTGTAGTGTGTGTGGTGTGTGTGTAGTGTATAGTGTAGTGTACGTGTAGTGTAGAGTGTGTGTAGTGTGTGTGTGGTGTGTGTAGTGCGGTGTGTGTGGTGTAGTGAGTGGGTGTAGTGTGTGTGTAGTGTGTGTGTGGTGTGTGTAGTGTATGTAGTGTGTGTAGTGTGTGTGTGTTGTGTGTGTAGTGTGTGTGCAGTGTGTGTAGTGTGTGTGGTGTGTGTGTAGTGTGTGTGTAGTGTGTGTGTGTAGAGTGTGTAGTGTGTGTGTAGAGTGTGTAGTGTGTGTGGTGTGTGTGTGTAGTGTAGTGTGTAGTGTATGTGTAGTGTAGAGTGTGTGTGTAGTGTGTGTAGTGTGCAGTGTGTGTGTAGTGTGTGTAGTGTGTAGTGTAGTGTAGTGTGTGTAGTGTGTGTAATGTGTAGTGTGGTGTGTGTAGTGTGTGTAGTGTGCAGTGTGTGTGTAGTGTGTGTAGTGTGTGTGGTGTGTGTGTAGTGTGTGTGTGTAGTGTGTGTGTAGTGTGTGTATAGTGTGTGTGTAGAGTGTGTAGTGTGTGTGTAGAGTGTGTAGTGTGTGTGGTGTGTGTGTAGTGTATAGTGTAGTGTGTAGTGTATGTGTAGTGTAGAGTGTGTGTAGTGTGTGTAGTGTGTGTGTAGTGTGTGTAGTGTGCAGTGTGTGTGTAGTGTGTGTGTGTGTAGTGTAGTATGTAGTGTAGTGTGTGTAGTGTGTAGTGTGTGTAGTGTGTAGTGTAGTGTGTGTAGTGTGTAGTGTGTGGTGTGTAGTGTGTGTAGTGTATAGTGTGTGTAGTGTGTGTGTAGTGTGTGTAGTGTGTGTAGTGTGTGTGTATTGTGTGTAGTGTGTGTGTAGTGTGTGTAGTGTGCAGTGTGTCTGTAGTGTGTGTGTGGTGTGTAGTGTGTGTGTGTAGAGTGTGTAGTGTGTGTGGTGTGTGCAGTGTGTAGTATGTGCAGTATGTGTGTAGTGTATGTGTAGTGTATAGATGTGTAGTGTGTGTGTAGAGTGTGTGTGTAGTGTGTGTGTAGAGTGTAGTGTAGTGTGTGTGTAGTGTGTGTAGTGTGCAGTGTGTGTGTAGTGTGTGTAGTGTGTGTAGTGTGTAGTGTAGGGTGTGCAGTGTGTAGTGTGTGTAGTGTGTGTAGTGTAGTGTGTGTAGTGTAGTGTAGTATGTGTGTAGTGTGTGTGTGGTGTGTGTGTGCTGTGTAGTGTGTGTGTAGTGTAGTGTGTGCAGTGTGTAGTGTGCGTAGTGTGTGTGTGTAGTGTGTGTGTAGTGTGTGTAGCGTGTGTAGTGTAGGGTGTGCAGTGTGTAGTGTGTGTGTAGTGTGTGTAGTGTAGTGTGTGTAGTGTAGTATGTGTGTAGTGTGTGTGTGTAGTGTGTAGCGTAGTGTGTAGTGTAGTGTGTGTAGTGTGTGTAGTGTGTAGTGTAGTGTGTACTGTGTAGTGTAGTGTGTGTAGTGTGTGTGTAGTGTGTGTAGTGTAGTGTGTGTAGTGTAGTATGTGTGTAGTGTGTGTGTGTAGTGTGTAGCGTAGTGTGTAGTGTGTAGCGTAGTGTGTAGTGTAGTGTGTAGTGTAGTGTGTAGTGTAGTGTGTGTAGTGTGTGTGTAGTATGAGTGCAGTACACGTGCAATACACGTGCACTGCACGTGTACTGCACGTGGAGTGCCTCGCCATATTTCACGAATAGCAAACGCACTGCCCAGAGAGGGAGGCCGTGTGTGTACGTGTGTGTACGTGTCTGTGTGTACGGGGTGTGTGTACAATGTGTGTGTGTGTACCGTGTGTGTGTGTACGTGTCTGTGTGTACGTGTGTACGTATGTGTGTCTGTGTGTGTACGTGTCTGTGTGTACGTGTGTGTGTGTACGTGTGTGTACGGTGTGTGTGTGTACAATGTGTGTGTGTGTACGGTGTGTGTGTGTACGTGTCTGTGTGTACGTGTGTGTGTGTACGTATGTGTGTCTATGTGTGTACGTGTCTGTGTCAGTCGAGCGGCAATATCTTTTCATCGGTTGCGTAACGCTGTGTGGAAACTACCTGGTCTGTCGCTCCGCACGAAGCTTCAGGTCTTCTCGGCCACGGTCATTCCCTCCCTTCTCTACGCTTGCGAAACGTGGACCCCCCTAGTGGAGCATCTTCGCCGGTTGGAAACATTTAGGCTGGCCTGCCTACGATCCATCCTGGGTTTAACCAGGCTGGATTGTGTGAGGAGCTCACAAGTTCTTGAAAGATCTGGGCAAAGTCCCATCAGTGAGCTCCTCCGGCAGGCAAGGCTGCGTTGGCTGGGTCATGTAGCCCGCATGCCCAGCCACCGCATGCCTAAACAGCTTTTGTTCGGCCGGATCGAGGGGGCTAAACGGGCGCGGCACGGGCTAGAGAAGAGATGGAGTGATGTGGTACAGGAGGACGTGGAGCTGAGTGGACTTGCCTATGACTGGTACCAGCGGTGTCAAGATCGGCCTCAGTGGAGGAGGCTCGTGAAGGACGCTACTGGGCAGTTGGAGGCAGTCGCCCTCCAACAACAACGGAGGGCGGAGGAGCGACGCTCACAACAACGAGCGGAGCGCCGGGTGGCTAGGGCACAGCAAGTTGGCACAGTAGGGGGCACAGGTGGTACATCAGCCAGTCATCTCGGTCATCTCGGTCAGTCGACCCGTGGCACCTGGGTCTGCCCCGTGACCTCCTGCCAGCGGGCGTTCGACACTTCACGTGGCCTCAGGGTGCACATGGCCTGGCACAAGCGTCGTGGTGACGTCACCGCCACTTAGTGGCGAATGGCGGTTGTTGTTGTTGTTGTGTCTGTGTGTACGTGTGTGTCTGTGTGTGTCTGTGTGTGTACGGTGTGTGTGTGCAATGTGTGTGTGTACGGTGTCTGTGTGTGTACGTGTGTGTGTGTGTTTGTGTGTGTGTACGTGTGTTTGTGTGTGTACGGGGTGTGTGTACAATGTGTGTGTGTGTACGTGTCTGTGTGTACGTGTGCACGTATGTGTCTGTGTGTGTACGTGTGTGTGTGTGTCTGTGTGTGTCTGTGTGTGTACGGTGTGTGTGTGCAATGTGTGTGTACGGTGTCTGTGTGTTTGTGTACCTGTGTGTGTGTTTGTGTGTGTGTACGTGTGTGTGTTTGTGTGTGTACGGGGCGTATGTACAATGTGTGTGTGTGTACGTGTCCGTGTGTCTGTGTGTGTACGTGTCTGTGTGTCTGTGTGTGTACGGTGTGTGTGTACAATGTGTGTGTGTACGGTGTGTGTGTGTGTGTACGTGTCTGTGTGTACGTGTGTGTGTGTACTTAGTGGGGAGCGATAGTGGAGCGGTTAGCGCGCTGCGCTATGAGCCCGGCGACACAAGTTCGATTCCCGCTCACGGCTAACACCAGTGACGATTATCTGAACCGGTCCCGGGCCTCCCCTAGGTCGACTCAGCCTCAAATGAGTACCTTGTGCGGTGCGTAAACATCGCCGCTAGGGAGACAAAGGCGGTCGGGCGTGGTGCTAGCCACCCACCCCCTCGTGTACCGTTCCGGCCTTCATAGGTGCTCGCTAACAGCACTTGCCCCTACAGTCTGTTAAGGCTATACGGGGGATCTTTGTCTGTGTGTACGTGTCTGTGTGTACGTGTCTGTGTGTACGTGTGCACGTGTGGGTGTGTACGGTGTGTGTGTACGTGTGTGTGTGTGTACGGTTTTTGTCTGTGTACCATCTTGTTGAGGAAGTACTGAAGGCGATCCAGAGCCAGAGACCAGGAAAGGCTCGGCGAAATGCTGAGGGAGGGTGGCATTTGTGCACAGACTGCCCTACATGACATCATAGCAACAGTCTGGACCACTGGACGGGTTCCGCAGGATTGGAAGGATGCCCTGGTGGTCCCCCTCTTTAAGAAGGGGGACCGCACAGACTGTAACAACTACAGGGGCATCTCACTCGTCAGTGTGCCGGGTCCTGGCAAGGATTATTCAACATCGCCTTGCTAGGCACGCTGAGGAGAGGCTTGCGGAGCCCCAATGCGGTTACAGGTGTAAAGGGGGAGCCGACACAAGATTGCAGGGGTCTCGTCCTTTATTCCTTTTCTTCCATCCACACCTGTCTCCAGCCGTCCCAATATCGTTCCCCCAAAGGCCCCCTCTTCCCGCCCGTTCTCTCCTTATATCTCCTCGATCACCCCTCCCACTAACCCACCTATTGGTGGGAATCCTTCCCCTGACACCCCTACACAGGAAAGGGCGGTCCTGCACAGATGCCATATTTTCTATCCGTCTGCAACAGCAGAGGTGTAGGGAATTCCAACAAGACCTACATCTCTGCTTGGGCTCTGGGTTGTTCTTCGTGCTTTCGGAGTCCCTGACCCTCTGCTCACGATCATTAAGATGGTGAGCGGGCCCGAGTAAAACCACGTGGCCGGGAGTCGGAGCCATTCCCTGTACACCTTGGGGTGCGACAGGGATGTCCTCTGGCTCCCACATTATTTAACATAATTTTTGACCACGTAGTTTGTGAAGCCTTCAACAGCTGTACCGGAGGAATTTCCATCTGGTACAGATACAATGGGAGGCTGATCGATGCCCGAGTGCGGTCAAGGGATGGCTCCCTATTGGTCAACCACGTTATGTATGCCGATGATTTTGTAAAATAGCTGCTCATTCAGAGGAGGAGTTGGAGGTGCTGCTGCTGAGACTGGAGCGTGCCACTAAGAGGTGGGGCCTTACCATCAGCCCCACCAAAACTAAGCACCTGCCTGGGTATTTTGTATCATCGGACACTCCACCCCCACAACTCCCAATCGGTGATGGGGCAGTAGTGGAGAAAGTGGAGAGTTTCCAATACCTGGGCAGTGTGCTTATGACCGGCTCCAGTTTAACAGCAGAGGTCTCACTTCGAATCAGTCGAGCGGCAAAATATTTTCATCGGTTGCGTAATGCTGTGTGGAAGCTACCTGGTCTGTCGCTCCGCACGAAGCTTCAGGTCTTCTCGGCCACAGTCAATCCCTCCCATCTCTACGCTTGCGAATCGTGGACCCCCCTAATGGAGCATCTTCGCCGGTTGGAAACATTTAGGCTGGCCTGCCTACGATCCATCCTGGGGTTAACCAGGCTGGATTGTGCGAGGAGCTCACAAATCCTTGAAAGATCTGGACAAAGTCCCATCAGTGAGCTCCTCCGGCAGGCAAGGCTGCGTTGGCTGGGTCATGTAGCCCGCATGCCCAGCCACCGCATGCCGAAACAGCTTTTGTTCGGCTGGATCGAGGGGGATTAACGGGCGCAGCACGGACTAGAGAAGAGATGGAGTGATGTGGTACAGGAGGACGTGGAGCTGAGTGGACTTGCCGATAACTGGTACCAGCGGTGTCAAGATCGGCCTCTGTGGAGGAGGCTCGTGAAGGACGCTCCTGGGCAGTTGGAGGCAGTCGCCCTCCAACAACAACGGAGGGCGGAGGAGCGACGCTCACAACAACGAGCGGAGCGCCGGGTGGCTAAAGCACAACAACTAGCACAGTAGGGGGCACAGGTGGTGCATCAGCCAGTCATCTCGGTCATCTCAATCAGTCGACCCGTGGCACCTGGGTCTGCCCCGTGACCTCCTGCCAGCGGGCGTTCGACACTTCACGTGGTAGCCTCAAGGTGCACATGGCCTGGCACAAGCGTCGTGCTGACGTCACCGCCACTTAGTGGCGAATGGCGGTTATTGTTGTTGTCTGTGTACGTGTGTGTACGGTGTGTGTGTATATGTGTCTGTGTGTGTCAGTGTGTGTGTGTGTCTGTGTGTGTGTGTCTGTGTGTGTCTGTGTGTGTGTGTCTGTGTGTGTGTCTGTGTGTGTCTGTGTATCTGTGTGTGTCACTGCGTTTGTCACTGTGTGTGTCTGTGTGTGTCACTGTGCATGTGTCTGTGTGTGTCAGTGTGTGTGTGTCAGTGTGTGTGTTTGTGTGGGGAGGGAGCGGTGGTGTAGCGGTGAGCGCTACGCTGCGCTATGAATCCGGTGACCCGAGTCCGATTCTCGCTCAAGGCCAACAGCGGTGACGATCATCTGAACCGGTCCTGGGCCTCCCCCCGTGTACCACAGTGGAGGCCTTCATAGGTGCTGCTCGCTAACGGCACTTGCCCCAACAGTCTGCCGAGGCTATATGGGGGCATTTATCTTTGTGTGCGCGTTGGCGGGGTCGTGGAGCCCGCGTGCCAAGCCACCGCATGGCCAAGCAGCTTCTGTTGGGCTGGTGTAGAGATGGACTGGTGGGTGGGTGGGTGGATGGGTGGGTGAGTGATTGAGTGGGTGAGTGAGTGGATGGGTGAGTGAGTGGGTGAGTGGGTGAGTGAGTGGATGGGTGGGTGAGTGGGTGAGTGGGTGGGTGAGTGAGTGGGTGAGTGAGTGGATGGGTGAGTGAGTGGGTGAGTGAGTGGATGAGTGGGTGAGTGGGTGAGTGAGTGAGTGGGTGAGTGAGTGAGTGGGTGGGTGGATGGGTGAGTGGATGTATGGGTGGGTGAGTGGGTGGGTGGGTGAGTGGGTGGGTGAGTGAGTGGATGGGTGGGTAAGTGGGTGGGTGAGTCGGTGGATGGTTTGGATGGTGAGTGGGTGGATGCGTAAGTGGGTGAGTGGGTGAGTTAGTGGGTTGGTGGACGGGTGGGTAGTGGATGTATATGTGGGTGAGTGGGTGGGTGAGTGGGTGAGTGAGTGAGTGGATGGGTGGGTGAGTGAGTGGGTGGGTGAGTGAGTGGGTGAATGAGTGGGTGGGTGGCTGAGTGAGTGAGTGGGTGGGTGGATGAGTGGGTGAGTGGGTGAGTGAGTGGGTGGGTGAGTGACTTAGTGAGTGGCAGGGCTATCGAAGAGATTGACTGGTGGGTGAGTGAGTGGGTGAGTGGGTGCGTAGGTGAGTGGGTGCGTGGGTGAGTGGGTGAGTGGGTGTTTGAGTGGATGGGTGGGTTGGAGGCGCTGCTGCTGAACCTGGAGTGGTATTTTGTGCCATCAAACACTCTACCCCCTCAGCTCCCCATTTATGGTGCGCTCGTTGTGGAGTGGAGAGTTTTCCGTACCTGGGAAGTGTGCTCATGACCGGCATTTTATTTTCATCGGCTGGGTGACGCTGAATGGAAGCTACCTGGTCTGTCGCTTCGCACGAAGCTTCGGGTATTCTCGGCCACAGTCATTCCCTCCCTTCTCTACGCTTGCGAAACGTGGACCCCCCTAATGGAACATCTGCGCCGGTTAGAAACATTCAGGTTGGCATGCCTACGATCCGTCATGGGTTTAACCAGGCTGGATTGTGTGGGGAGCTCACAAATCCTTGAAAGATCTGGACAAAGTCCCATCAGTGAGCTCCTCCGGCAGGCAAGGCTGCGTTGGCTGGGTCATGTAGCCCGCATGCCCAGCCACCGCATGCCTAAACAGCTTTTGTTCGGCCGAATCGAGGGGGCTAAACGGGCGCAGCAGGGGCTACAGAAGAGATGGAGAGATGTGGTACAGGAGGACGTGGAGCTGAGTGGACTTGCCAATGACACTTCACGTGGCCTCAAGGTGCACATAGCCTGGCACATGCATCGTGGTGACGTCACCATGTAAGAGATGGACTGGTGGGTGGGTGGGTGAGTGAGTGAGTGGGTGGGTGAGTGAGTAAGTGGGTGGGTGGGTGAGTGAGTGAGTGGGTGGATGGATGGGTGGGTGAGTGAGTGAGTGGGTGAGTGGATGGGTGGGTGGGTGAGTGGGTGGGTGAGTGGGTGGGTGAGTGGGTGAGTAAGTGGGTGGGTGGGTGAGTGAGTGGGTGGGTGGGTGGGTGGATGGGTGAGTGAGTGGGTGGGTGGGTGGGTGAGTGAGTGGGTGGGTGAGTGGGTAGGTGGGTGAGTGGGTGGGTGAGTAAGTGCGTGGGTGAGTGAGTGGGTGGGTGAGTGGATGGGTGAGTAAGTGGGTGGGTGGGTGAGTGGGTGGGTGGGTGAGTGGGTGGGTGAGTCGGTGAGTGAGTGGGTGAGTAGGTTCGTGGGTGAGTGAGTGGGTGGATGAGTGGGTGGGTGAGTGGGTGGGTGAATGGGTGAGTGAGTGTGTGAGTGGGTGTGAGTGGGTGAGTGAGTGAGTGGGTGGGTGGGTGAGTGAGTGGGTGGGTGGGTGGATGGGTGAGTGAGTGGGTGGGTGGGTGAGTGAGTGAGTGAGTAAGTGGGTGGGTGGGTGGGTGGGTGAGTGAGTGAGTGAGTGGGTGGATGGATGGGTGGGTGAGTGAGTGAGTGGGTGAGTGGATGGGTGGGTGAGTGGGTGGGTGAGTGGGTGAGTAAGTGGGTGGGTGGGTGGGTGGGTGGGTGAGTGAGTGAGTGAGTGGGTGGGTGGGTGGGTGGATGGGTGAGTGAGTGGGTGGGTGGGTGAGTGAGTGGGTGGGTGAGTAAGTGCGTGGGTGAGTGAGTGGGTGGGTGAGTGGATGGGTGAGTAAGTGGGTGGGTGGGTGAGTGGGTGGGTGGGTGAGTGGGTGGGTGAGTCGTGAGTGAGTGGGTGAGTAGGTTCGTGGGTGAGTGAGTGGGTGGATGAGTGGGTGGGTGAGTGGGTGGGTGAATGGGTGAGTGTGTGAGTGGGTGTGAGTGGGTGAGTGAGTGGGTGGGTGGGTGAGTGAGTGAGTGAGTGGGTGAGTGAGTGGGTGGGTGAGTGGGTGGGTGAGTGGGTGGGTGAGTGGGTGTGTGAGTGGGTGGGTGAGTGGGTGGGTGGGTGGGTGAGTGAGTGAGTGAGTGGGTGGGTGGGTGGGTGAGTGAGTGGGTGGGTGAGTGAGTAGGTGCGTGGGTGGGTGAGTAGGTGCGTGGGTGGGTGAGTAGGTGCGTGGGTGAGTGAGTGGGTGGGTGAGTAAGTGGGTTAGTGAGTGGGTGAGTGAGTAAGTTCGTGGGTGAGTGAGTGGGTGGGTGAGTGGGTGGGTGAGTGAGTTAGTGGGTGGGTGAGTGAGTAGGTGCGTGGGTGAGTCGTTGGGTGGGTGAGTGAGTGGGTGGGTGAGTGAGTGGGTGGGTGAGTGGGTGGGTGAGTAAGTTCGTGGGTGAGTGGGTGGGTGGGTGAGTGAGTGGTTGGGTGAGTGAGTGGCACGGGCTGGAGAAAAGATGGACTGGTGGGTGGGTGAGTGAATGGGTGGGTGGGTGGATGGGTGGATGAGTGGGTGGGTGGCAGGGCTAGAGAAGAGATAGATGGGTGGTACAGTGTATATTATATATTACATATACAGTGTATAATATTTTACTGTATATAGTTCAAATGTCTCCTGTCCAGAGTCGATGCCTCTTGGTGATGACGCCGTTTCGGTGCCCCTCTCCCTGTGGTGCAGACCCCACCTCCCCCCACCCTAAGCCCCGCCCCTCCGCTTCGGGGCCCGCCCCTTCTCATCCTAGCCACGCCCCCTCTACTTCAGGACACGCCCCATCTACACCAAGCCCCGCCCTTTCCGTGCCGAGCCCCGCCCCGCCCGTAACAAGCCACACCCCCTCCGCACAAAGCTCCGCCCACCCCACAGCAAGCCCCGCCCCTCTTACAGCAGGCCACGCCTACTTCAACGCAAGCCCCGCCCCCACGACCCTGGCCCCGCCCACCCAGCTGGTGCTGGGAGCGGTGGGCTCCACGGTGGAGCTGCCGTGCCACAACGCGGAGGCCGTGTGGGTCGAGCCGCGGAGGGGGCGGGGCCACCGGGGGGTGGGCGGGGCCTCTGGCCGAGGGGGCGTGGCCTCTGGAGGAGGGGGCGGGGCGTCGAGCTCCGAGGCGCCGCCCGATCGCCGCGGTGCATTCTGGTCGTGGATCAGTCGCGACGGGAGGTACAGAGGGCAGGTGAGAGGGGGGGAGGGAGAGGGGGGGGAGAGAGGGGGGCAGGTGAGAGGTGGGGGGCAGGTGAGAGGGGGGGAGAGGGGGCAGGTGAGAGGGGGGGGCAGGTGAGAGGGGGGAGGGAGAGAGGGGGCAGTTGAGAGGGGAGGGAGAGGGGGCCAGGTGAGAGGGGGGCAGGTGAGAGGGAGGGGGGAGGCACAGAGGAGAGGTCAGAGGGGGGAGAATGTGCCCCGCCCCACGTGTGCCCCCCCACGTGTTTCCCCTCCCCACGTGTTGCCCCTCCCCACGTGGTGCCCCCCCCCCCCCCCCCCCAGGTGATAGTTGACGTGTACCCTCGCGGCTCGGCCCGCCGCTACGTGTCCCCGCTGAGGCCGCGCGCCGCCATGCGGCACGGCGCCTTCCTCCTGGGCGACTTCTCCCTCCGCCTGGGGCCGCTGCGGCCGGGCGATGCCGGCGCCTTCACCTGCCGCCTGCACGAGGCCGGCTCTGGGCGGCGGGACTTCACCCGCACCCTGCGCCTGGAGACCGTCCGGGGTGCGTGGTGGGGGGGGGGGGATGGCTGAGTCGACCTAGGGGAGGCCCAGGACCGGTTCTGCTAAAGCTTACCCCGAGCTCTCAATACTCTGATAGTGCGCTGTCTTTGAGTTGTGCGCCTTTTGGCGTCATCTGGTCCAACACCAGGGTGAGACTAGGCTCTAAGAAAAGCTGTCTTGGGTGTGGACCAATCAACTTCAAGGACAGTGCATATCATTATCATCATCAGAGTTGTTTCTTTTTGTTTGCATTTTGACCGCAAGTGTTGTGGTTAATGCAAACATGATCCCTTGTAAAAAGGTGTCAGTTTTGTTGCCAGATAAAAGGGTAAAAAACCTAGTACTATTACTTACGTGTTGATTCACTCTCTGACGCACCGTTTAGTTGCTGGTCACGAATTGGCACGCTTTGCGGTCGCGGCAAAACCAATTGCCGATTGGCTGCGCCGGGTGGTGACGGAGTTTAGCGACGCGACATTCGTATATTGACGCGACGCTACCAGAGGTCGCAACCGGGTACCCAATACCCGTACCCTACCCGATACCCGGCTACCCGTAGCCAGCCGGGTACGGGTAGCCGGGTACCCGTTTGCGACCCTGGTGCGGCCAGGTACGGGTAAGGAATCAAAACCCGTTTGTGACCTCTGGACGCTACCCACGGAACCTCCGTTGAGCGACGGAGTTGCTTTCGTTAAGCAACGGAGTTGCCTCCGTTAAGCGACGGAGTTGCCTCCGTTAAGCGACGGAGTTGCCTCCGTTACGCAACGGAGTTGCCTCCGTTTCGCAACGGAGTTGCCTCCGCCATCAATAACTAACCCGGCAATCGGCTTGGTGAGTCGCCTCTCGGAATCGGCGAGTGCCCCATGACTCTTCGTCTCAACGACAGGTGGGGAGAGCCAATATGGGCGCTGTCATCAGCGCGCGTACGTCCCGCGACTCTTGACTCCGATGAGAAGTTCTGTTTACACGCCAAGACATTACTAATTGGCTGTGTCGTGTGGTGGCGGGGTTTAACGAGGATGCTTGTCACCAGAGCACCTTGGGCCGAAGGTCAATGATTGGCTTGATAGTTGCATCATCGGACCTAAGCCCGTAAGTTCTGGACACTCGGGTGAAGAGGACAAAGTTGTCAACTACCTGGTGGTAAGCTGGATCCGACGCTTGGGGCACCGACCAGGTAGACGTGGAAGGGCCAAATGAATAGTGCCCGGTTTTCTGGGAACGTCTGTCGGAAGACCAAGTGTAGTAAGATTTCAACCTCCACCTTCAGGGGAGGTCGTGGACATTGAGTCCGAGCGGACGATGTTCAGCACCTCGATTGTGGATGCAGCTGCGAGTAGCTGTGGCCTGAAGGTAGTTGGTACCTGTCATGGCGGCAACCACTGGTGGATTCTAGATTTGAAGCTTTCGTGACTGCAAGGATTCATACTCTTAGTCATGTAGGTGAAAAATGAAATTAAAATAAATAAAATTAAAATTAATACAAATAAAAAAAAATAATGTTTTATTTTTTTTTATTTCATTTTTTACCTACGTGACTACCGAAAAAACTAAGAGTATGAACCACTGGTGGACACCGTCGGTGAGCGAAGCTGTCAAGTTGAAGGAGGCTTTCCGAGCTGTGCTCCCGACTCGATCGAGAGGTACCGGCTTGGCGAGAGGGCGGCAAGTGAAGTCCCCGGGTGGCGAGTGGGAGGAGTGTGGAGAGGCCATTGAGAGGCAACTTCGGGGCGGCCTCAAAGATGCTCCGGCAAACCCTCCGACGGGACGTGGCCCAGGCTGTCCGTCCTCCGCAAGGGTGGCGGCGTAACATCGACCTCGACTCAGGAGATGGTCGCGAGGTGGAAGGGAACACTTTGAGGAGCTCCTCAACACGGTGGACGTGCCCTGGTCTCAGGAGGCAGCCCTGAAAACAGCTGCGGGGGGGGGGGGTCCATCACGGCCGCTGAAGGCGTCGCTACGGTCGACGGCCTTCGTAGCGGCAAGGCTGCCGGGGTGGACGAGATTCGCCGAGAGTTGCTGAAAGCGCCGGGCAGTGTCCGAGTGTCGCGGTTAACGTGCCTCTTCAATGTTGCACGGAAGGCGGGTGCAGTACAGAGGTCGCTGGCCAGGTACGGGTAACCGTTTGCGACATTGGTGCGGCCGGGTACGGGTACGGGTAGGCCGTGAGTCACTGGTGAGTAACCGTTTGTCACTCATTTCGGGTAGGGTACGGGTACGAGTAGGGAACGGGTACCCGTACCCGGCCGGGTATGGGTACGGGTACCCATTTGCGACCCTGGCGCGGCCGGGTACGGGTAAGGAATCAAAACCCGTTTGCGACCTCTGGTGCAGTACCTCTGGATTGACAAACTGGGGTCGTGGTTTCCATTTTCAAAAAAAGGGGGGAACAGAGGGCGTGCTCCAACTACAGAGGGACCACAGTCCTCAGCCTCGCAGGTGAAGAGTGCTGGAGGGGAGGAGGCTGCTTTGCCCGGTGGGCGAGCCTCAGAGTCAGAAGGAACGCGGATTCCGTCATGGTCGTGGCACAATGGACCGGCTCTTTTCCGTCCCACAGATATTTGCGGGGTCACGGGAGAACGCTTCTCCTGTCCACATCTGCTGTGTAGACTAGTAGAAGGCACGCGGCCATGCTCCCCGCAATGTTTTGCGGGAGTACGATGCACCAGTGCCACGTCTGGTCCCTCTCTTCCCGGAGTGAGAGCTGTGTGCGTATTCTTGGTGTTCGATTAAAGTCGTTCACCGCGGGTGTTGAGCTCCGCCAAGGGCGCGTCTCGTCTACACTCCTGTTTGTGATTGTCATGGACAGGATATCAAGGCGCAGCCGAGGTACGGAGAGTATCCGGTACGGGGGCATGGAGGTGGGGTCGCTGCTTTTTGCAGATGACGACGTCATCTTTGCCTCGTCGGTCCGTGATCTCCAGCGTCCACTCGAACGGTTTGATGCCAAGCGTGAAGCGGCTGGGATGAAGATCAGCACCTCCAAATCTGAGGTCGTGGTTCTCTCCGGGTGAGGGGGTGACCAGCTGCCCTCAGCGGAGGAGGAGTCGGGGTCTCTCTCGCGAGTGACGATACGTGGGAGCGGGAGATCGGCCGGCCCGTGGTAGTCATGTGGGAGCTGAGTTCTCGAACAAAGCTCGCCGCTCACAGGTCGATGATCTACGTATCCCACCCTCACCGATGGTCATTGGCTTTGGGTAATGACCGAAAGGATGAGATTGTGGGTACAAGGGTCCGAACGGAGGTCTCTCCGCAGGGTTGCCGGGCTCACCACTCTCCATGACCGAGTGAGGAGCCGCTGCTGCTGCTGCTCCTCCGGATCGGAGGTGGTTCGGGTACTTGGTCAGGATGCCCCCCCAATAGACCCCCCCTGGATCCCGACTGGGTTCCTCCCACTGGGACTAGACCGCGGGACTGGACCAGGACGCGCTGGTGGGACGACGACGCTCAGCTAGCCTGGGAACTCCCCAGGAAGAGCTACAGTCTGTGTAGTGTAGTGTATAGTGTAGTAGTGTATAGTGTATTGTATGGTAGTCTATAGTGTTTTAGTGTGTAGTGTAGTGTATAGTAGTGTATAGTGTAGCAGTGCAACAACAACCACCACAGTACCACCACCACAACTTCAACCACAACCACCACCACAACTACAACTTCAACCACAACCACAACTACAACCACAACTTCAACCACCACAACAACCACCACAACAACCACCACAACCACCACAACCACCACAGATTCGACAACCGCTGCCACCACAATCACACGCACCACACCCAGCCACCTCACGCCCTGACCCCGCCCTCTGACCCCGCCCTCTGACCCCACCATCTGACCCTGCCCTCTGACCCCGCCCTCTGATCCCGCCCTCTGACCCCGCCCTCTGACCCCACCCTCTGACCCCGCCCCCAGTGGTGCCGAGCCACCGGGGCCCCTTCTCCGCGCGCTCGCCCCTCTCCCTCTCGTGCGCCCTCTCCCATTGGCCGCAGCCGCTCCGCGTCACGTGGTCCCTGCGGGGGTTGCCCCTGGCGACGGGGCCGCAGCCGCGCCGGCGCCGTCGCCTGGGCGACGGGGGGCGGAGCGTCGCCATCCGCCGCCTGCGATTGGACGACGCCGGCGCGTGGGCGTGTCACGTGACCGCGCCGGGCGGGGCAACGGCCACGGCGACCTTCGACCTCCGTTTCCGCGGTGAATGCGCACGCGCACACGCACGTGCACGCTGCTGCTGCTGCAGTTGTTGTTCAAGTTGTGGTTGTTGTTGTTGAAGTTGTGGTTGTTGTGGTTGTTGAAGTTGTGGTGGTTGTTGTGGTGGTTGTTGAAGTTGTTGCTGATGCGGTTGTTGAAGTTGTGGTGGTTGTGGTTGTTGCTGTTGTGGTTGTTGTGGTGATTGTGGGGAGTGGTGGTGTAGCGGTTAGCGCTGGTTGTTGTGGTTGTTGCTGTGGTTGTTGTGGTGATTGTGGGGAGCGGTGGTGTAGCGCTTAGCGCTGGTTGTTGTGGTGGTTGTTGTTGTGGGGAGCGGTGGTGTAGCGCTTAGCGCTGCGCTAAAAACCTGGCGAGCCAGGAGTTCGATTCCCGCTCGCGGCCACCGACACCCAAGTGACGACTACCTGAACCGGTCCTGGGCCTCCCCTAGATCGACTCAACCTCAAACGAGTTACCTGGTGGGGCGGTGTGGAGTAAAACGTCACCACGGCAAGGGGGGGGGGGGGCCTCCGCGGGTGCCGCTACTCGCTAACACCCCACCCCCCCTCACCCCCCCCCACCCCCCCTCACCCCCCCACCCCACCCCACCCCCACCCCAGACGACGTCGCTTCGCCGGCCAAAGGCGTCACCACGGGGCGGCTGCCGGCGACGCCGGCTCCTGGCGGCTGCCGACCCGACGCGGCGCCGGACTGGCCGGCGCCGCCGCTGCTGCTGCTGGCGCCGGGTTTGCTGATGGTCGGCATGGCGACCGGGGCCGGGCTGGCGCTGCTCGTCGTCGTCGCCTGCAGGAGGTCGCGGGCCCGGAACGACGGGACAAGGGCTTGAACGGCGGCGGTGGACTACGGCGGTGTTGGGTGTCGGCCAAATAGATTGTGGTGATGGTGGTGGTGATAGGGGTGGTGGTGATGGTGGTGATAGGGGTGGTGGTGATGATGGCGGTGATGGCGGTGATGGTGGTGATGGCGGTGATGGTGGTGATGGTGGTGATGGTGGTGATGGTGGTGGTGATGGTGGTGATTGCAAAACAACCCCCTACCTCCTTGCTGGTGCCTGACAGTAACACTGTGGTGGGCAGTGCCGTGGGGGGAGGGACAATTTCGATTGGCCATTCCCCTCATGGCGTTTGTAGCCACCACAGCAGCCAAAGGGGGCTCTGGACGGGTGCGAGGGGCTGGAAACCCCTCCACCTCCAACCTAACCACCACTCAACTACGTGGGAAAATATATCCAACTAAGCTTGTGCCGGAGGCCCCGGGGGGACAGGCGTCTATGACGTCTCCTGGCCAAACCCCAGAAGACTGATCCCATACCCTCGGGGTTCCTCCAGAAACGGCAAAAAGCCACTGCGGGTGGCCACGTGGAATGTTAGAACGCTCATTGTGGAGGAGAGGCTGCCACTCCTCAGTCGGGAGCTGGATTGGTACCGCCTGGATCTGTGTTGTATTCAGGAGATCCGGTGGACCGGCTCTGGCTCCTGCCGCCATGAGGGGTGGACAGTCCTCTACTCAGAGTAGGAGACTGCTAAACAACAGGGAGTGGCTCTTCTTTTGAACAAAATAATGAAGGGGGTATGGGAGTGTGGTGGTCGGGTGTGGGAAGCTGTAAGCCCCAGGCTACTTTGGGCTCGCCTCGGTCATCCAAAAGCGAGGAATGGTGGTGGTGGTTGCTTATGCCCCCACCGAAGATGAACATCAGTGGAGGGATGCAGGCAAGGCGATGAGTCAAGATGCCTTTTAGGACCTCATGTCACAGGTGCCGGCTAAAGTGTCCCCTCGGGATAGCCATCCTGTTGGGTGACTTCAATGCCCGAGTGGGTCATGACACAGACACCTGGGCTGCAGTGATTGGAAGGCATGGGCCAGATCAGCTCAATAACGGTAGGAGGCTGCTAGACTTCTGTGCAGCCCATGGGCTTGTAATTACCAACGCGCTGTTCCGGCATCAGCGCATCCACACATCATGGATTCATTCCGGGTCCAAGCAAGAACATCTGCTGGACTACATAGTGACGGAGCAGCGGATGCGGGCCCATGTCCTTGACACCAGGACCTACCGTGGAGCTGATCTGCCCACTGACCATCGGCTTGTCATCTGTAAGATGCGCCTGCCATTCTTCCACTCCGGTGGTGGGTGTACACCCAGGACTCCATTCAAACCCATAGTGGCCTGGTCTCAGCTACCTGAGTATAGCTGCAAGCAAGAATTTCAAAATCGCTTGCAGCTGGGGTTGGCATCGTCCCTCCTTCTAATGCTGAAAAGAAATGGGCGAGGTTCAGGACTGTGGCTCACGCAGCTGCAAAGGCTGCATTGGGTACGCGGTCCAGAACTCCCCAGAGACCCTGGCTGAAGGAGGAGGTGTTCCGGCTGGTTGAGAGAAAATGACAGGCCCACCACTCCAGTCATCTACGACATCCATCAGAGATTGAGAAGCCTTAACGCAGCCTTCGCTAGGAAATTCGGAGAGGCGTGCGGCGCTGCAAGGATGAGTGGTGAGCATGGCTTGCTGATGAGATGGAATCTGCCTCAGCAGCCCGCGATCACAAATCACTCTTCGATTCCATCAAAAACGTTAACTTGCAGCACATCACCCATCGTCATCCTTCAGGGAAAGAACGGTGATCCGATCTCGGACCCCCAGGAACAGCTCTGCAGGTTTGCGGAGTATTTTTGTGAGGTCTTGGGGGGGGGGGGGGGGGGGTGGGGAGGGGAATTCCCTCAGCCCAGACATCGTGATGGGGCAAGGTTGGGATGACCCCGCTAGGGCCGCCGTGCCTCAAATATTGGCAGAAGCAGCCACCGCTTGTGAGTGGCTGGCTGGGGCGCCATCTGTAGAGGAAGTGTGAGGGGCGATCCGAAGTCTGAGACCAGGAAAAGCACCGGGCAGAGACGATTTCCCAGGCGAAATGCTGAGGGAGAGTGGCATCTGTGTGTGGGGGTGGTGGTGGTGGTGATCATGGTAGTGGTGGGGGTGGTGGTGGGCATGGTGGGGGTAGTAATGATTGTAGGTGTGGTGGTTGTGATGATGGTGGTGGTTGGCGTGGTAATGAGGGTGGTGGGCGTGGTGTTGGTGGTGGTTGTGATGATGGTGGTAGTTGTGATGGTGGTGGTTGGGGTGGTATTGGTGGTTGTGATGATGGTGGTGGTTGTGATGATGGTGGTGTTGGTGGTGATCAGATCGCAGCGCGAGCCGCTTTGTGTTGTTGCACCCCTCCACCACTTTGCGGAATGAAGAGAGTCGGCCCACGTGGACAAGTCGTGGCTGCCGCCACCACCACCACCAGCGTTTAATGTCACGGCTCGTTTGAGACACCACCACCAACATTGTGGACGTGACATCACCACCACCAACACCACGTGGCCGTGACATCACCACCACCACCACGTGGAAGTGACATCACCACCACCACGTGGAAGTGACGTCACCACCACGTGGAAGTGACATCACCACCACCAACACCACGTGGACGTGACATCACCACCACGTGAAAGTGACATCACCACCACCAACACCACGTGGACGCGACATCACCACCACGTGGAAGTGACATCACCACCACCAACACCACGTGGACGTGACATCACCACCACGTGGACGTGACATCACCACCACGTGAAAGTGACGTCACCACCACCACGTGGAAGTGACATCACCACCACCAACACCACGTGGACGTGACATCACCACCACGTGGACGTGACATCACCACCACCACGTGAAAGTGACGTCACCACCACGTGGAAGTGACATCACCACCAACACCACGTGGACGTGACATCACCACCACGTGAAAGTGACATCACCACCACCAACATTGTGGATGTGACATCACCACCACGTGAAAGTGACATCACCACCACCACGTGGAAGTGACATCACCACCACCAACACCACGTGGACGTGACATCACCACCACGTGAAAGTGACATCACCACCACCAACATTGTGGATGTGACATCACCACCACGTGAAAGTGACATCACCACCACGTGAAAGTGACGTCACCACCACGTGGACGCGTTGGCAAGTGTTGTCCGAACAGCAAACAAACTTAAGACTTCGATTTAAAGCTTTCGTGACTGCAGGGATTCATCTTCTTGGTTCTTTCGGTAAAGTCAAGTAGAATGGAAATAATAAAATAATAAAAATAAACAATAATTCTCACGACGTTTCGGCCACAACGCAAGCAGCCGTCCTCAGGTGGAGAACAGGTCTGTCGAGGAGACAGAGTCTTTGTGGCCGAAACGTCGTGAGAATTATTGTTTATTTTTATTATTTTATTATTTCCATTCTACGTGACTTTACCGAAAGATCCAAGAAGATGAAACTTAAGACTCTCTACCCTGCGTTGTGCAATATCCAGTGCTGGATTGAGATCAATGTGATGATGATGTTGATGACGATGTTGATGACGATGATGTTGATGATGACGATGATGATGACGATGTTGATGACGATGTTGATGATGACGATGATATTGACGATGTTGATGATGTTGATGACGATGTCTCTACCCTGCATGTGTTTTCTAACCCACACACTCCTCTGTCTTTGGGCGTAATCATCATCACCGTGTTCTACCCACTGCTGGATGGAGATCCATGTGATGACGACGATGTTGACGATGTTGTTGACGATGATGATGATGTTGTTGACGATGATGATGTTGACGATGTTGTTGACGATGATGATGTCTCTACCCTGCGCTCACCTTTCTTTGGGCTTAACCATCGTCTCCGTGGCCTACCCAGTGCTGGAAGGAGATCAACGCGATGATGGTGGTGGTGATGATGGTGGTGGTGATGGTGGTGGTGATGATGGTGGTGGTGGTGATGATGGTGGTGATGGTGGTGGTGATGGTGGTGATGGTGGTGATGGTGGTGATGGTGGTGATGATGATGATGATGGTGGTGATGATGATGGTGGTGGTGGTGATGGTGGTGATGGTGGTGGTGATGATGATGGTGGTGGTGATGGTGGTGATGGTGGTGATGAAGGTGATGATGGTGGTGATTGTGGTGGTGGTGGTTGTGACGATGGTGGTGATGGTCTCTCTAACCTTGGCGTTGACGAGAATACAACCTCACAACCTGCCACAGGGCACAACGGCCTACCAGTAATCATACATGTGCCTTACAATATCAGCCGGCTTAATATACACGTAGAAAAAACAAGTATATACACACACGCACGCACGCGACTCACGAAATGTAGCGCTGCTTATGAAGGGGGGGGGGGGGTTGGTGACGTGTGAGCGGATCGTCAGACTTGGAGACGAATCTGAATAAAAACGTCACGTCACGTCTCGCTCTGCACCGCGCTCAATCAAACAAGTGACGTCTCGCGTGATGGCGGGCAGTGGGGGGGGGGGGCACGTGATGGCGGGCAGTGGGGGGGGGCACGTGATGGCGGGGGGGTCACGTGATGGTGGGGGGGGGGGACGGGGGGGGTGCACGGCCCCCCCCCCCACTCGGCTATCACCGCGTCGACGTTCATAACGGAGGCCCAAATACTGCCGCTGATGATGATGCCGATGATGATGCTGCTGCTGATGATGCTGCCGATGATGATGCTGCCGCTGCTGATGATGATACTGCCGATGCTGCCGCTGCAGCTGCTGCCGATGCTGCTGATGATGATGATGCTGATGATGCTGCTGCCTATGATGTCACTACCGCTGCTGCCGATGCCACCGGCTGCTGCCAAAGTCCACGGGGCTCCCTCACATCCCCCGCCGCCTCAGTCGCTGTCACTCGCCCTGCCTAACGACATCACCTCCTCCTCCAACTCGTCGCTGTCATCCTCATCGTCGTCGCTCAGCATCACCTGCTCCACCACCACGGGGCCCGCCCGGCCCCCACCCCGAGCCCCCCCCACCCCCCCGCCCCTAGCCCCCACCCCCCCGCCCCCAGGCTCCGCCCCTGCAGGCTCAGGCTCCGCCTCCTGGCTCCCAGGCCCCGCCTCCTCGTCGTCCATGTCTTCGTCGGCCTGTGGTGGTGGGGAGGGGGGGGTTGAAGGTCAAAAGGTCACGGTGAGCTTCAAGTTGAATTTAGTTTGACCCCGTGAGAACTCTTAGAGACGTCAGGATAGAGTCGATTTTGTAACAGTGGGAAAGTGGGTGAGTGAGTGGGTGAGTGAGTGGGTGGGTGAGTGAGTGGGTGAGGGGGTGGGTGAGTGGGTGGGTGAGTGGGTGAGTGAGTGGGTGAGTGGGTGAGTGAGTGGGTGAGTGAGTGGGTGAGTGGGTGGGTGAGTGAGTGGGTGTGTGGGTGGGTGAGTGGGTGAGTGGGTGGCTTAGTGGGTGAGTGGGTGGGTGAGTGAGTGGGTGAGTGGGTGGGTGACTGAGTGTGTGAATGGGTGAGTGAGTGGGTGAGTGACTGAGTAAGTAGGTGAGTGAGTGGGTGAGTTGGTGAGTGGGTGAGTTGGTGAGTGAGTGGGTAATTGAGTGAGTGGGTGAGTGCGTAGATGACTGAGTGGGTGAGTTGGTGAGTGAGTGGGTAATTGAGTGAGTGAGTGGGTGAGTGAGTAGATGACTGAGTGGGTGAGTTGGTGAGTGAGTGGGTAATTGAGTGAGTGGGTGAGTGAGTAGATGACTGAGTGGGTGAGTTGGTGAGTGAGTGGGTAATTGAGTGAGTGGGTGAGTGAGTAGATGACTGAGTGGGTGAGTTGGTGAGTGAGTGGGTAATTGAGTGAGTGAGTGGGTGAGTGCGTAGATGACTGAGTGGGTGAGTTGGTGAGTGAGTGGGTAATTGAGTGAGTGAGTGGGTGAGTGAGTAGATGACTGAGTGGGTGAGTTGGTGATTGAGTGAGTATTTGAGTGAGTGAGTGGGTGAGTGAGTAGATGACTGAGTGGGTGAGTTGGTGAGTGAGTGGGTGAGTGAGTGGGTGAGTTGGTGAGTGAGTGGGTGAGTGAGTGGGTGAGTGGGTGGGTGAGTGAGTGGGTGGGTGAGTGGGTGAGTGGGTGGGTTATTGGGTGAGTGGGTGGGTGAGTGAGTGGGTGAGTGAGTGGGTGAGTGGGTGGGTGACTGAGTGTGTGAATGGGTGAGTGAGTGGGTGAGTGACTGAGTAAGTAGGTGAGTGAGTGGGTGAGTTGGTGAGTGGGTGAGTTGGTGAGTGAGTGGGTAATTGAGTGAGTGGGTGAGTGCGTAGATGACTGAGTGGGTGAGTTGGTGAGTGAGTGGGTAATTGAGTGAGTGAGTGGGTGAGTGAGTAGATGACTGAGTGGGTGAGTTGGTGAGTGAGTGGGTAATTGAGTGAGTGGGTGAGTGAGTAGATGACTGAGTGGGTGAGTTGGTGAGTGAGTGGGTAATTGAGTGAGTGGGTGAGTGAGTAGATGACTGAGTGGGTGAGTTGGTGAGTGAGTGAGTGAGTGCGTGGGTGAGTGAGTGGGTGAGTGAGTGGGTGAGTGAGTGGGTGAGTGAGTGGGTAATTGAGTGAGTGAGTGGGTGAGTGCGTAGATGACTGAGTGGGTGAGTTGGTGAGTGAGTGGGTAATTGAGTGAGTGAGTGGGTGAGTGAGTAGATGACTGAGTGGGTGAGTTGGTGAGTGAGTGGGTGAGTGAGTGGGTGAGTTGGTGAGTGAGTGGGTGAGTGAGTGGGTGAGTGGGTGAGTGAGTGGGTGAGTGGGTGGGTGAGTGAGTGGGTGTGTGGGTGGGTGAGTGGGTGAGTGGGTGGGTTATTGGGTGAGTGGGTGGGTGAGTGGGTGAGTGAGTGGGTGAGTGGGTGGGTGACTGAGTGTGTGAATGGGTGAGTGAGTGGGTGAGTGACTGAGTAAGTAGGTGAGTGAGTGGGTGAGTTGGTGAGTGGGTGAGTTGGTGAGTGAGTGGGTAATTGAGTGAGTGGGTGAGTGCGTAGATGACTGAGTGGGTGAGTTGGTGAGTGAGTGGGTAATTGAGTGAGTGAGTGGGTGAGTGAGTAGATGACTGAGTGGGTGAGTTGGTGAGTGAGTGGGTAATTGAGTGAGTGGGTGAGTGAGTAGATGACTGAGTGGGTGAGTTGGTGAGTGAGTGGGTAATTGAGTGAGTGGGTGAGTGAGTAGATGACTGAGTGGGTGAGTTGGTGAGTGAGTGGGTAATTGAGTGAGTGAGTGGGTGAGTGCGTAGATGACTGAGTGGGTGAGTTGGTGAGTGAGTGGGTAATTGAGTGAGTGAGTGGGTGAGTGAGTAGATGACTGAGTGGGTGAGTTGGTGAGTGAGTGGGTAATTGAGTGAGTGAGTGGGTGAGTGAGTAGATGACTGAGTGGGTGAGTTGGTGAGTGAGTGGGTGAGTGAGTGGGTGAGTTGGTGAGTGAGTGGGTGAGTGAGTGGGTGAGTGGGTGAGTGAGTGGGTGAGTGGGTGGGTGAGTGAGTGGGTGTGTGGGTGGGTGAGTGGGTGAGTGGGTGGGTTATTGGGTGAGTGGGTGGGTGAGTGAGTGGGTGAGTGAGTGGGTGAGTGGGTGGGTGACTGAGTGTGTGAATGGGTGAGTGAGTGGGTGAGTGACTGAGTAAGTAGGTGAGTGAGTGGGTGAGTTGGTGAGTGGGTGAGTTGGTGAGTGAGTGGGTAATTGAGTGAGTGAGTGGGTGAGTGCGTAGATGACTGAGTGGGTGAGTTGGTGAGTGAGTGGGTAATTGAGTGAGTGAGTGGGTGAGTGAGTAGATGACTGAGTGGGTGAGTTGGTGAGTGAGTGGGTAATTGAGTGAGTGGGTGAGTGAGTAGATGACTGAGTGGGTGAGTTGGTGAGTGAGTGGGTAATTGAGTGAGTGGGTGAGTGAGTAGATGACTGAGTGGGTGAGTTGGTGAGTGAGTGGGTAATTGAGTGGGTGAGTGCGTAGATGACTGAGTGGGTGAGTTGGTGAGTGAGTGGGTAATTGAGTGAGTGAGTGGGTGAGTGAGTAGATGACTGAGTGGGTGAGTTGGTGAGTGAGTGGGTAATTGAGTGAGTGAGTGGGTGAGTGAGTAGATGACTGAGTGGGTGAGTTGGTGAGTGAGTGGGTAATTGAGTGAGTGAGTGGGTGAGTGAGTAGATGACTGAGTGGGTGAGTTGGTGAGTGAGTGGGTAATTGAGTGAGTGAGTGGGTGAGTGAGTAGATGACTGAGTGGGTGAGTCGGTGAGTGAGTGGGTAATTGAGTGAGTGAGTGGGTGAGTGAGTAGATGACTGAGTGGGTGAGTTGGTGAGTGAGTGGGTAATTGAGTGAGTGAGTGGGTGAGTGAGTGAGTAGATGACTGAGTGGGTGAGTTGGTGAGTGAGTGGGTAATTGAGTGGGTGAGTGAGTAGATGACTGAGTGGGTGAGTCGGTGAGTGAGTGGGTAATTGAGTGAGTGGGTGAGTGAGTAGATGACTGAGTGGGTGAGTTGGTGAGTGAGTGGGTAATTGAGTGAGTGGGTGAGTGAGTAGATGACTGAGTGCGTGAGTTGGTGAGTGAGTGGGTAATTGAGTGAGTGGGTGAGTGAGTAGATGACTGAGTGGGTGAGTTGGTGAGTGAGTGGGTAATTGAGTGAGTGGGTGAGTGAGTAGATGACTGAGTGGGTGAGTTGGTGAGTGAGTGGGTAATTGAGTGAGTGGGTGTGTAGATGACTGAGTGGGTGAGTTGGTGAGTGAGTGGGTAATTGAGTGGGTGAGTGAGTAGATGACTGAGTGGGTGAGTTGGTGAGTGGGTAATTGAGTGAGTGAGTTGGTGAGTGAGTTGGTGACTGAGTGGGTGAGTTGGTGAGTGAGTGGGTGAGTGAGTGGGTGAGTTGGTGAGTGAGTGGGTGAGTGAGTGGGTGAGTGGGTGAGTGAGTGGGTGAGTGGGTGGGTGAGTGAGTGGGTGTGTGGGTGGGTGAGTGGGTGAGTGGGTGGGTTATTGGGTGAGTGGGTGGGTGAGTGAGTGGGTGAGTGAGTGGGTGAGTGGGTGGGTGACTGAGTGTGTGAATGGGTGAGTGAGTGGGTGAGTGACTGAGTAAGTAGGTGAGTGAGTGGGTGAGTTGGTGAGTGGGTGAGTTGGTGAGTGAGTGGGTAATTGAGTGAGTGAGTGAGTGGGTGAGTGCGTAGATGACTGAGTGGGTGAGTTGGTGAGTGAGTGGGTAATTGAGTGAGTGAGTGGGTGAGTGAGTAGATGACTGAGTGGGTGAGTTGGTGAGTGAGTGGGTAATTGAGTGAGTGGGTGAGTGAGTAGATGACTGAGTGGGTGAGTTGGTGAGTGAGTGGGTAATTGAGTGAGTGGGTAATTGAGTGAGTGGGTGAGTGAGTAGATGACTGAGTGGGTGAGTTGGTGAGTGAGTGGGTAATTGAGTGAGTGAGTGGGTGAGTGCGTAGATGACTGAGTGGGTGAGTTGGTGAGTGAGTGGGTAATTGAGTGAGTGAGTGGGTGAGTGAGTAGATGACTGAGTGGGTGAGTTGGTGAGTGAGTGGGTAATTGAGTGAGTGAGTGGGTGAGTGAGTAGATGACTGAGTGGGTGAGTTGGTGAGTGAGTGGGTAATTGAGTGAGTGAGTGGGTGAGTGAGTAGATGACCGAGTGGGTGAGTTGGTGAGTGAGTGGGTAATTGAGTGAGTGAGTGGGTGAGTGAGTAGATGACTGAGTGGGTGAGTCGGTGAGTGAGTGGGTAATTGAGTGAGTGAGTGGGTGAGTGAGTAGATGACTGAGTGGGTGAGTTGGTGAGTGAGTGGGTAATTGAGTGAGTGAGTGGGTGAGTGAGTGAGTAGATGACTGAGTGGGTGAGTTGGTGAGTGAGTGGGTAATTGAGTGAGTGAGTGGGTGAGTGAGTAGATGACTGAGTGGGTGAGTTGGTGAGTGAGTGGGTAATTGAGTGAGTGAGTGGGTGAGTGAGTAGATGACTGAGTGGGTGAGTTGGTGAGTGAGTGGGTAATTGAGTGAGTGAGTGGGTGAGTGAGTAGATGACTGAGTGGGTGAGTCGGTGAGTGAGTGGGTAATTGAGTGAGTGAGTGGGTGAGTGAGTAGATGACTGAGTGGGTGAGTTGGTGAGTGAGTGGGTAATTGAGTGAGTGAGTGGGTGAGTGAGTGAGTAGATGACTG